>NW_017670522.1:470659-474711 GCF_001879085.1 Nicotiana attenuata
AGAAACTTTGGAATGGAATATGTCTTTCTTCTGTGAGATATTCTATGCCTCCTTCTTTAACCGGTAGCTCAAAAGCTCTATTCACAGTCTTCCCTAAAAGCTGTTGACGAATAGTCAGATCTTCTTCTTTCTACCAATACCTCTTTCACCTCCCTGATAAGAGGTCCTGGAACACACAACATTTTGGGAAAAAGGTAACACTGCATTTAAGATCTTCTGTCACTTTCAGAGACTGACATGAGGTTAAACTTAAAAGTAGGTACCATAAACACAGTTTCAGTCAGATCACCCCTGTGAGTTTGACACTCCCCCATACGTTGAGATTGAGTTTGAATCTCCAGGCTGAATCTCCAGTAGTTAATTCACTTGTCCTGAAATTTCCTGCCTGAAGTTTCATTTTTCATAAACTCTTATCACATTATGTGGTAGTAGCACCAGTATCTGCGTATCCATTTGCAAAATTCTAAGTTCTCACATTCAAGGCTACATTACCACAATAAGCACTTACCCTGCCATGTTTGCACTAGTCCCTGCAGAGACCTTTGTTCAGCCAATTGCAAACAACTGGTTATATTTCTTATTAGTAAAGACTGAGCTGGTTCAACATTACTCGCTTGGCTGATATATGCTTGTGGTTTGGTGAAGCTATCACTCCTTGCCTGTCCTATCCATCTATTCATGACTGCATTTATTATTTTACTGTTTCTGCTTGAAATCAGATGATACCAATTAATCTTGTAACAGTTCTCTTCAAGTGCCCCATCTTATACAAAAATTCACACCCTCATCAAGTTTATAACATTCATTTCTAGTATGGCTTTTCATAATGACAAAATTACACATTCTAAATTAATAGTTCTCTTTGGCTTAGATGTAGTTGAGTTAGTAAACAACGCAGTAGGATAATTATGCCAGTTTTTCCCATAGGTACCACCAGTAAATGATTTCCTGCTTCTCCTTGAACTAGCCATAGCATAAGCTTATCTATAATGGCAAGCTTGGCATTAATAGAATCTGACTCCTTTGCTTGCTCCAAAATTGTCATTCAATCCATCAAAAATTGTAGCAGTCGTTGATGACTCCAATGTTCGATATATCAGTGGCTTGATGTAGGAGGTGGCAGTATGGAATCTATTCTGCCCAAAGTCTTTTAGCTTGGTGAAATAAATTGATACTGACGAAATCCCTATGTTAGGGTGAATATTTCTTGTGCAAGTAATACAATCTCGATGCATTCATTTGTCAAGCGTTCCTTGAAAGCAACCCATACTTTCTGTGCATTCGAAAAAATAGCATTCATTACCAAATCTTGCTCACATTGCTCATGAGCCATGAAGTCACAATCGCATTGCACGCTAACCCACTGACTTCCTAGATTGGACCAAATCCTCCTTCGATGTTGATCCATCAACTAAACACAGTCTGTTCTTTCCTAACAATGCTACTTTCATTGCATGACTCCAAAGAGAGTAATTTCCATACCTGTCAAAATGAGTCCCACAGACATCGATCCCGGACATCAGATGCATGCAAGTAGAGAGGATGGTCAATGATCTAACAACAATCGAGCTAGGTATCGTTCCGATGCTCGATTGTCTCCATTGTTCGCATTATCAGTCGAGTTCTCAGGAGGCGCCATTGATAGACCACAAAATTAGGTTCAAAGCTTCTGAATTGAGCAGATTCTCTCGAATTATCTTCAATTCTGCGAAGAAATTCCCTAGAATCACTCGATCAACGCTCTCTGATACCATGAAGGAATTTAACAATGTGTCAGATGAAGAGAGAAAGTTGAGATTGAGAATTTTCGAGAGAGAATCAGTCAAGAGTTTGTGCTCTGTATATCGATACAACTGACTCAACTAGAAAGAAAAAGAAGCTACAATATATTAACTAACAACCACCTCTAGGACAGTTGTACACACTAACACTAACTAATACTATAGTTAAGTTAAGCTAACTAAGGTTAACTACTAGGGTTAACCTATGGTTTTTACACTTTTTTCCTCTCTCTCTCCCCCTCTCTCCAGATTCTCTCTTTCTCCCTGTATCTTCAGCAAAAGCTTATAGATCTTGCATTGAAGTGAAATTTAATTATATCATTACTTCCAATTACAATACCAAAAACAGATTTTTGATAGTTGCATTTTCAACCCTTATTGAAATTGATCTGAGCGGAAAAAGTTTCTAAAGTTTAACCGTCTTTTCGACTTTACAAAATAAATAGATGATTCTTCTGGTAATTAAATGGATATTTCAAATTAATATATTTTTGCCTTGGTCATGTCTCTTCTCTCTCCCCTGCTCATGGGAACTGTACACCTTGTGTTGATAAATAATTATACCGTTTTGGGTCATTGGATTATGAACAGTTAATTTAGGTGTTCACGACTAAACTTTGTCAAGTGTATTAGCATCTCTTGTTCGAATATCTTGGGTGTTACATTCAAAGTGACCCAAGATACATCCGATCTATAGTATCAACATTTTTTTTTCTTTTTCTTTATTCATAGCCTGTTAGGAAATTTTTTTCAGGTTATGTTCGCTATTTCTTGCAATAGAAAGTGAATTTAATTAATCATTACTTCCAATTACAATACCAAAAACAGACTTTAATAGCTGCATTTTAACCCTTATCTACAACTCATCTACAATTTATCTACAACTTTCACACATTATTCTCTACCCAGTTAAATACAACTACAATAACATACAACTTAAATACAAATTTTATAAAATTTATACAATATGTCTTTTGTATATTTTGTATCTGATTTATACATAGTAAAAATAAATTTCATACAACTAATTATATATTACAATTATCTACAATTTTTCATACATTATTTCTACTCAGTTATATACAACTACAATATCATTACAGCTTAAATATAATTTTAATACAATGTTGTTCAACTTTCATACAATAGTTAATAAATAAAGAAAAATATATAAACAACAGAATACAATTTTTCTATAATTTTACTACAATTTCATAATAAATGTATATCATGTCATTCTTCTTCTTCTTCTTCTTCTTCTCTTCTTCTTGTATCAGTCTAAAATTCATCCAAAACCAAGTCTAATCTTCACCAAAACACTCAAAATTGAGATATAAACTCCAAAACCATATTCTCAATTGTTGCAACAAACACCCAATCCAAACAAATATGATTTTTGAAAACCAAATCTCTGAATCTCAATAGCTCAAAGCTTTTTAATGGCTGTCCAATGGTGGAATTGCTGCTCTTTTTTCCTTTGCTTTACATTACTGAAATTAGGGATTGAGAGATAGAGAGAGACGTAGAGAGAATTCTCAATTCTTTGCAACAACATCCAATTCAAACAAATAATGTTTTTTGAAAACCCAAATTCGAATTCAAAGCTTCAAAGCTTTTCAATGGTTGTCAATGGTGGAATCGTGGGTGGGTGCAAGATACGTGGGGAAGGGGGAGGGGATGTGGAGAGAGAAACGTGGGGGAGTGTAAGATATGTTAGAGTAATTTTAGGACATTAATTATTATCATTAATTCCCTTAAAATGTACATAAATGGTAATTGGGTATATAAAATGTAATTATAGTAAAACTTGAGTAGGGAGGGTAATATAGTTTCATATAGTGTAATATATTATTCTATTTTTCACCTTTCTAACATTTAATGGGATATATTTCTTTTCCAAGTATATAGGCCTTTTCCTTTCCAATGATGTTGTAATATTCATACAAATTAGTTACGTGAAGGTAAGATAAAGAGTAATTGGTTGTTATATGAAATAAATAATTGAAAAGTAATGTTGATGTCAAATTGTGAATTGTCTTACACGACCTTTGTCAACATCTTGAAAGGGAAGGAACACATATGAGGACTGTAGAGAAATTTTTAATCGAAAGAGCTGTATATGAACTGTAATTTTTAGGGTTGTGATTTTAGTTTTGTGAATTAACTTATAAGCACTAGCATTATCAGTGTATTTTTACTTGTTATAATGAGTAACACGTCTTATTTTCAGATATATATATATATATATATATATATATATATATATGAGAC
>NW_017670522.1:474722-526052 GCF_001879085.1 Nicotiana attenuata
AGGGATGCGATCGCGAAAGGTCCCACTGACTGGTCATCGCGATCGCGTGGATGGTAACGCGAACGCGTAGAAGAAATACTGGGGGTTCAAAAGTTTGGTCTATGCGAACGCGAGTCTACTGGTGCGAACGCATTGAAGGAAATGCCGAAGCTATGCGATCGCGTGACCGAGTACGCGAACGCGGAAGAGGAAAAAGCCAAAGGAACGCGAACGCGGGCTGAAGATTGCGATCGCGAAGGAGGGAACAACTGTGCAAAAATTGCAGATTTTCTGCAACTTTCTCTAAGGCCAAAAACATCCCGAACCACCTCCGAATCACTCCCGAGCCCTCGGGACTCCTAACCAAACACACACACTAACTCAACAACCTCATACGAACTTAACCGAGCGATCAAATCGCCAAAACAACATCAAAATCAATGAATCAACCCTCAAAATCATCATTTTTCATTCTAACTTCATAAACTTCAAATTTTAGATATTTAGGTCCGAAACACGTCAAATGACGTCCGATTTCGACCAAATTTTACAGGAAGCGCTTAAATCACATATAAGACTTGTACCGGGCATCAGAACCAAAATACGAGCCCGATACCACAGTCTTTTAATAAATTTTCATTTCCATTATCCTTAATAATTTTAAAAAAAACAATTTCACAGAAAAATTCATTTCTCGGGCTCTAGACCTCGGAATTCGACTCCGAGCATATGTCCGAGTCCCATATTTTTCTACGGGCCCTCCGGTACCGTCAAATCACGGGTCCGTTTACCAAAAATATTGACCAAAGTCAACTTTAATCATTTTAAAGCCACATTTTGAAATTTTTCACAGAATTTAACATATAAGCTTTCCGGCTACGCGCCCGGACTGCGCACGCAAATCGAGACAAGTAAAAAAATGAGGTTTTCAAGGCCTCGGAAGCGAGGAATGAATGAGGAAACAGGTGATGACCCTTTGGGTCGTCACAAAATCAGTCAATATTTTAAAAAAATTATTTCTTTTTTCTTCTTGAAGAATATTTGTTTGAAGAGTCAATTTGCATAAATGGACATCAAACAAATAACAAAACTTTGGCTATACAATTGTTATCATTAATTTCAATTTAGCACATTCAAAGAATTAAAGGGTATAAGCTGAAACCCCTTCATTTAGCTGTAGTCAAGCCAATATTGCAAAGGTATAATATTTTTTTCGTTGGAGAATATTAGTTTGAATCATTACATTATGTGAACGTTTTATTTCCAAACTCAACAACAGATAAATTAGTTTCTAATTGATAGTTTCTATAGCGACTTTTAAGCGTAACAAAGAGTATATATAAAGAAAAAATGGGTATGATGTGAAATATTTTTTTTTAAAATGTAAACAAATTATTTGGAAAAACTCTTTAATTTTTTAAATTCAAAGATAATAAAGAGATAAGATATTTTTTTAGCATTAGCAGAGAGTTTTAAAATTATTATAATAGAAGTTATATCATCGATAAACTCAAAAAACCGAAATATTATGGAATAATTACATAATATCCGGCCATATTTATTGTTTACTTTTTATAGCTAATATAAATATACGATATACCGACAACACACGATTATACACATATTATATATGAATTATATATAAATTACACATCATTCAATTTTTTTAATTTAAGTGATCGGGCGAGCACCTATTTAGGCTAATTAGATAACGCCAAAAGGAAAAATATAATTTCAACCAAAGAATAAAAATATAATTGAAGTTCATATGTAGATAACTTTTATTAAAACTCATCCTTTTATAATGAAATAAATTAATTTTTTGTAAGAAAAGAAATAATGACATAAAAAAATAAGATAGAAGAAAATAAATATTGAAAAATATGTTAGAAAGATCTAAAAACGAGAAATAAAAGATGACAACAAATTTCTTCTTATGTTTCATTTTTATTGAGTATAAAAAAATTTGAAAGTTAGTCTCATCGATTTCAAATATTTTTTTTTCCAACTCAAATACATAGATTATAAGATAAGCATATCTTAGAACATATTTTTTAATTTACATTTTTTTAAAATCACTATTACTAACAAACTGATGTGATATTCGAATTTTAATTGGGATGCAATTTGAGTAGTTTGCATTGAGGTTAAGCCAATGATGGTGTAGAAAAATAAACAACTTGACAATTTTAAGACAATATATGCAATGTTTTATAGTAATAATCAACTAATTTAATATTTAATGATTCAAAGAATAATTTTTTTTTGTATAAATAGGGTATTAAAAATTCAAATTATGGGGAAAGAGATATCGATAAACTTAAAATGGAGTCATACTGAAATAAATCCGGCCAAAGAATCTTTAAATTTTTAGATAGCCGATTAAAGTAAATTTTAAATTGAGAATAATATCTTCGCTTGCATCATTATAAAGATAATCATTATTATAATATATATAAAGTTTTAGAAATTGAAATTTCAAAATAGAAATATTTTTTGAAAGATAAAATCATACCAAATAAGAGTTCAAGTCGTAGTATAAGAGTCACGTCGTAATCAAAGAATCGTTTATATCGTGTCAACCTTTCTGCTTTGCCATAAATATGAGTTATTATTTCACTTTGTGGCTATTTTTAGGTTCCAATGACACCTATGAGAATAGTGCAAAAATAAAATTATCACTACGAGAATTGAGAAAATGTTAGTCTTTTTTCATGTAGTGTTTCTTAATTAATATCTGACGATTATCTATAATTATTTAGAAGGTTTAAATGTTAAGGTTATTTACATATAATTCAAATAACTCAGATATTTAACACGGTTAATGTCAAATATCAAAATGGAGTAAAAAAAATTCACTGGCTAAAGAATTTTATATTTTTAGATAGCCAACTAAAATGAGTTCTGAATTAAGAATAATATTTTTAATTATATTATCATAAAAATAATTATTATTGAAATATAATATTTTAGAAACTGAAATTTTAAGAAAGAAATATTGTTTAAGAGATATCAACACACCAAATAAGAGTTCAAGTAGTAGTAAAAGAGTTAAGTCTTATACAAAGAGTCATTCATTGTCTCAACATTTGATTGTTTTGCCATAAATATGAGTTATTATTTTGCTTCCTGACTATTTTTAGGATCAATGACACCGGCAAGAATGGTATCAAAAAAGAAAAATAGAAGAAATGGTTAATTTTTTTCATGTAGTTAATATCCAATGATTATCTATATTTACTGAGAAAGTGTAAATTTTAAGATTATTTACACACAATTCAAATAATTTAAATATTTGACATGATTAGTGTCCGCGCATCCGTGCGGGTACTAATACTAGTTAGTATCAATACGGGAAGTTCAGGTGCAATAAAATGTTGCAAATAAGGGTTGCAAACATATAGTATTAGTTTCAACAAGGATTTAACTAATATGTGATCGATATATAGTTTTAATTGGGTTTTCTTTGGTTAACTACGTTTCTATTTCTGCATGATAATTCTTTAATTGCCTGCGCTATTTGCATTTCTTTCATGTTCATCTGGATGGATTTCTTGCAACTTTGTGCGATAACTTAAATGAACTTAAATCTGTTAGTAGTTCAATTTTAATATTACTTGCCCAATTTCTTGCGTCTTCTATTATAAAATAAAAAAGGCCAAATACATAGATGGCCCCTTAAACTTGGCCATTTTTTCCATTTAGACACCTTATCTTAAAGAGTGACCTATTGAACACTTCATTTTGATTGAAAATGTGTCAATTAGACACATTGCTGACATGGCAGTGTGCGTATATTGCACTCCTTGTGAGAGCGTGAAGAAACATAGTAGGAGTAAGTTTTTATTTTTTGTTTTTTTCTTCTCTCTCATCTTTTCTCTTGTCACCGCCATCCTAGCCACCAACGCCGAGACTCAGCCACCATAAGAAACACCAATCATTCCCCTCTTTCTCTCTATAACCACCACCCTCCACCTTCAGAGCACTCATATACAAACAACTCCACCACTCCACTTTCGGAGATATTATTTTGGATAACTAGAACAAAAAGGCGAAACAAGAAGCAAATTATGGATTTTTTTCTGCAAATTTCACCCATCTGGAGAAAAAACTCTTTTAGCGTTGGTTTGTACATCCTTTGTTCAGAGAAAGGGTAAGCAGGAGTTTCTATGGAGTTTTAGATTTTTATAATTATAGACATACTTCAACTCCTTTTAGGCAATCACTAATTAGCGTCCGTGTATTTGATAATAATTTTTAAGGTGTAATTAGATATGTGGGGAAATGGAGAAATAAAATGGTGGGCATGGTGAAATTAAGAAGACGAGAAGGAGTTGCCAGGAAAGTTTTGTCCACATGTCATTTCATAATTGGCTTCTTTATAGCATTACTGCGTTTGAGACTCACGCACTACCTTTTTGTGAGGAGTTTCCATTTAGGTGTTTAATAGACACATTTTCAATCAACATTAAGTGTTCAATAGGTCACTCCTTTGGATAAGGTGTCTAAATGAAAATAGTGGTCAAGTTTAAGGGTTCGGGTATGTAAACTTATCAACCTGTAGTCATTAATCATAGACTTATCAAAATTAGTCAAGCACATATAAAAATTTAAAACCCAAATAAATAAGAATTCTTTCTCTCCAAGAATCAACGCAAAGATCTCCTTCCATATTTTTAAGCGTGATCACCAACGTTAGATGCAAGACGGAAAGAAAATATATATATATATATATATATATATATATATATATATATATATATTTCAAAAATCTAAGCAAAAAAAAAGGATATNTGGTCATCATTTTTAACCATCAGATTCGACCTCTTTTTTTTTTTTTTGGAGTTTGAAAACTAGATATTTCAAAAATTATTTAGACATAATTACATTTAAGCTACTAAAAATAGATAAATTAGAACATTTACTATCAAAATTGACGTAGGAAAGTTACGTACTTCATTCTATTTTCTTGCAATGATTCTACTGAAACGTTTACGTACTTCATCGTCTTTTCTTGCAATTTTTCTATTCAAACGCTAGTGTAAGGGGAAAAAGACACTATTTGTGCCTACCAAATGTTACTCCCTAATACGTAAGATATTAGTATAAATTTTGTTTCCCATTAAGCATAGCGATAGCTGTTTGGCCGAGCTTTTAAAATCAAAGTAATTTTTTCAAAGTTTTTGTTTTAAAAAAAGTATTTTACTTGGCTATACTTAGTATTTGTTCAAGCTTTTAAAAAGTATTTTTTTCTAAAAAATATATTTTTTTAAAGTACTTTAGGAAGAAATTACTTTTTTCTACTTACAAAAAATTAATTCTATCTAAAAATACTTTTTTTCCTTCATAAAAGTTTGAACATCTTAATTTTTTTAAAAAAAATTAATATTTAGCCAAACAGACTAGTAGACGGATTCATAGTGGGGCCACTGTAGAAAGCCACCATGTACAGTATAAGTTATTTTCTACACAGCACCCAACGGTACAGTCGGTATAAATTCAAATCCAAATAATGGAAATTCTTGACGAACTTTAACGTTCTTCTAGGAAAAATTGTATATTTGGTTCCCTACATTAAAGGGATTAAATTAGGATGTACCAAACACAAATCAAGATTTATCATATGAAAGAAGATATACTCAAAACTTAAAGCAGTGTTTATCTTTTGTCTTTGTCCAGTTTGGAGACACAAAAGTAAAGGGTAAAACAACACATCCCAACTTTTCTCGTCTGTAATCAACTGTTTTGAAGTACTGCTTCTGTCTTGTGGCTGTGACTTCTTCACTACTTCTAACTTTACCAATTTTTAATAGTTTTTTTTTTTACTTCATAAAGTTTGAATCTTTATGTACCAATTTGTGTATTGAAAGATGTGTTCTTTTCACGCCTTTTGAACTTTTCCATGATGGGTCTTCAGTATTTGACCGTCTTGCTTTTTTGATACTACTATTCTTTTTGCAGGTTTTTGTTTGATATGTGTTTTTTTTCTTACACTGTTTTTCTGTATTCTCTTTTTGAAATATAGTTTTCATTTTTTGGTTCTTTTGGTTGTTGGAGGTCTTCTAATTTCTGTTATAAGTCAAGATTTTTGTGGGTTTTACAGAGGTTTAGCAAAAGTTTGTAGCAAAAAAGACAGAAGAAGAGGAAGCAGAAACTTTGAGTTCTTGGAGTTTCCACTACTGATGATTGGTTACATGATGCGTGGAACATATGTGAAGATTTTGTTGGTGTTTGCAATTTTTTCTGTTCAAGATTGCAAAGGGTTTACTGATCCTCGTGATGGTATAATAATTTCTCAGTGTTTTGAATTTTGGGTACTTCAAATAATGTGTGTTGTGTGTTAATGTCTCAATAATTTAATTTTGTTACTACTTATGATTCATGTCATCTTTTTGTGAAGTCACGGTTGGAATTTTTATGTAAAAAGAAAATGGATAAGAAAGAAATTAGGTGAAGTTCGTGATTTTGGTTTTTTTTTTCTTTCTTGCTCTGCAGTTTTTGCTATAAATAGTTTGTATACAAGTCTGGGCTACCCTTTGCTTCCTGGATGGGTGCCATATGGATTAGACCCTTGTGGTGATAAGTGGCATGGTGTACTTTGTGTCAACTCCAATGTAACTGCAATGTAAGAATTCTCTTTCTTGTGTTTCTCACATGGTTAGATGCCAGTTTATAGTAATAATTTTTTTTGGCAGAGTACTAAATGATTCAAATTTGGGAGGTGAACTAAGTGAAGGCATAGGAAGCTTTGCTTCAATCATACAAATGTTGGTGCCTTCTTTATCTTTATGAATGCATTGATTTAACTTCGTGAGTTTCAACTTGTGTTAAATGTCTACACTTTGTGTGTCGATGAAATCAGAGATCTCAGTAACAACCATATTGGAGGCAGTATACCATCCAATTTGCCTGTTACCGTCAAGACCTTGTAAGTTGTTGATCTTTGTCCTTGCCAAGCTTTTTCACCAGTTTATAGGTTATTAGCGCAACCTATATCCACATTTTTATCCTGTTATGGTATTTGTTTATATATAGGTCTCTCTCCGGTAACCAGCTTACTGGGAGCATTCCAGACACCCTATCCTCGTTAGGGCAATTATCGGACTTGTAAGTTTTATTTACTTGACTTATGTTGATATTCTTTTTTTATGACCATACTTCTGTTTTCAGTACATTTATTTCTTTCCATGTAGGTCGCTGAACAACAATCATCTTAATGGAGTTATTCCAGATGCCTTTCAGCAGCTTAAGACTTTAATTAATATGTAGGCATACTTCTTTTAGCTTTAACCTTTTTCGCTAGGGATGAAGTTCCATTTTAGTGCTTATATTTAGCCCTTCATGTTCTTATTCTGCAGGGACTTATCTGGGAACAGTTTAAGTGGTCAGCTGCCTCCTTCAATGGGGAGTTTGTCGTCACTTACTACGTTGTATGTATTTTCTCCTTGTTCGTATGATAATCAGGGGAATCTACTTTTCCGGCTATGTGAAATGAGTGCTATCTTCTTTCGAAACACTTATAGAAGTTCAAATATGTCCTTAATTCCTTCAGAAGTCGAACAAAAGTTTCGCTCATACATAATTTAAAATGAGAAGAAAGGTAAATATAATTTGTGTAGCATATGGAACTATTGTATGGACCCATCAAAAAAAAACTATTGTATGGTTCTGCTGAATGTTGGTTCGTCCAGATGTCTTTCTTGCGATGAAGCTAACTGATGGATATTGAAGAATACTTTATAACTGATTGATTTTGTCTAGTATCTCAATTCCCAACCACTAAACTTAATATACTTGAATGGTATCAGGATGTTAACTAATTGCTGACCTGAATTTGTGAATGTAGTATTGATTGTGAATTTTATACAGTTTTGAGTATTATGTTTGGCCATTTGCAGACACTTGCAGAACAATCAGCTTTCTGGGATCCTTGATGTTTTGCAAGATCTTGCTCTAACAGATTTGTAATCTTCTCGACGAATAGTTTTTCCGTCATTATGGATAATGCTTTTAGCTATGTCATCATCTGCTCAATGTTGTGCTTATAATTTGGTCACGTTCTTGTTCTGCAGAAACATAGAGAATAATTTGTTCTCTGGGCCTATACCATCAAAATTGTTGAGCATCCCCACCTTCAGGTAAAACCTAGAAATTTTGGCCGTGTTTATTCTGAAATTTCTTTTGAACTGATTGAAATCCATTTTACTCAGTCTTCAAGTTCTGAATATGAACTGGAGTATCTTATTTCTCTTTGTTTTAATTTGGCTTCATCTCTCTGTATTTTATCCAATTTTTTTGAGGTTTCTAGGGCTAGAGATATAAGGGGAGCCTTGGCGTAACTGGTAAAGTTGCTGCCATGTGACCAGGAGGTCACGGGTTCAAGCCGTGGAAACAGCCTCTTGCAAAAATGCAGGGTAAGGCTGCGTACAATAAACCCTTGTGGTCCGGCCCTTCCCCGGAACCCGCACATAGCAGGAGCTTAGTGCACCGGGCTGCCCTTTTTTTTTTAGGGCTAGAGATAAGATTGCACTATTTTGACCTGAAGATATTTGGTGTAGCTGTGCTTGTAATAGATTTTTATGGGAAGCCAGTATAACTGCTGTTTCTCATGAACTGACAATTAGACCAGGAGTAGATTAAATAAATTGGTACAGTGGCTGGAAAAAGGGGTACTAATATGCATGGTCTTTTTGATGAAGACTGCATATGAACCACCTTATGAATCACTATTTAATCAATCAATCAACTATTTGCAATCCCAATTAGGGGCTGTTATTAGTCGTCTTTATCTGTTCTACTTTATGCATCATCCTTTAAATCACTCATAACTTTAGCTAAATTCTATTTTCTGTGAGAATTATCATATATAGGTGGTGTTTGTTGTGAAAACTCTTGAGGTTTTTGAAAGACCTTTTTGATAAAACTGACAGTCTTGAACAATTTGATTGGTCAAATTGAACTTACAACAACAACAACAACAACAACAACAACAACCCAAAAAAAAAAGTGTAATCCCACAAGTGGGGCCTGGGGGTTAGATTGAACTTACAATGGATGAATAATCAACATGAAACATTTCTTGATAGGCTAGCCTTACACATGGCCTTAATAGTCAGTTGGTGCACTTTAGGGAAGCCAGTTAGATTAGCTTTTTTCTTATTTCATGAAAAGTTCTTTTTGCATACTTATAAACGTCGCTACCTCACATGGTGAATTCTATATATTCGGTCAGACGTGCAGGGAACCCCTTTAACACTACTATCATCCCTTCACCCCCCGTGATATCGCCTTCTCCAGCACCATTTGCAGTGCTTTCTCCAGATGTAGCCCCTTCACAGCCATTTACTGTACCATCAGGACAAGGATTACAACACTCTGGAAGGCAAAAGAGTAGTAATTCAACCAAACACGTCAAAGTTATTGCTATAGCCGGATTACTTACGCTTGTCATACTTGGATTGGGTGTTTGCCTTTTGATGTCACAATTCTTAAAAAGAAGAGAGCCCCAAAAAGAAGCCAAGAGGCATCATGCATATGCATATAGTTCATCCAAGGGGGGGCCTAAACACGATCAATCCGTGCAAAAACCTTATTATGATGCAGAAAAAGGTAAATAGTACATTTGTGTACTTTCTTCTTATGGATTTCTGTTTATCATTGCTTACCTATTGTTCTTAATGGCTTTTGTCATGACAATATGGATATGTTCAAAAGAAGCAGGTCTGAGGCCAGTGATTGGAAATGGGAAAGCTCAAGGGAACATCTTAATGAATACTTCAGAGGCTGTGCAACATAAAGGCATGAAGAGTACAACATCATATACAGACGATGATCTAGATTCGGAGATGGAGTCGACGGTATCGGATATTCTTCCGCCACTGCCACCACCTTTTCTTTCAGCTCTTTCTGCTGAGAGGATGGTTGTAAATCCAATTTTACCCCCAATTACATCGGTCAGACACGCGATGAAGAATGTAAATTCTGCAGAGTTCTTCACCATTGCCTTTCTTCAGCAGTATACAAATAGCTTTTCTCAAGATAATCTTATTGGAGGAGGCATGCTTGGCACAGTCTACAGAGCCGAGTCTCCCAAAAAAGTAAGCATCTTTATGTTTCACCAGCTTCACATCAGTAGATACTGTGTGACATTTTCAGTTTCATTTCACCCTTTAAAGGCGGAAATTACTCGTTACTTGTATTAAAAGCATGGTTTGTGGTAGCAGGCATTTCTATACACATCGTACTGAAGATGTTTGATGGTCCGTTTTCGTTATATTTGAGTTCCGCATAGCAGTAGTAGTCCAATGGCAACAGTTTCCTTTTGTAGACCGTAGATAAACCTAACACGCCTCTTGATGTTCTGAAATAGTTTCCTGCTTTCCCGTTACCTATTTGTATTCCTCATGTTTGTATAACCTATTTAATTTCCGTCACAATCAGAAGGCGCCGACACTTAGCTATTTCTTGATGTTCTTTGTTTTGTTAGCTATTGGCGGTCAAGAAACTGGATACTGCTGTGACCAGGCGTCAAAGTGATCAAGAATTTGTTGAGATGGTGTCCAATATATCTAGACTTAAGCATGAAAACATTGTAAAACTTGTGGGTTACTGTTCGGAGCATGGGCAACGGCTACTTGTCTCTGAGTACTGTAGAAATGGTACTCTCCACGAAGCATTGCACTTAGATGATGAGATCCACAGAAAACTTTCCTGGAGTACTCGTGTACGCATTGCACTTCAAGCAGCAAGAGCACTAGAGTAAGTATGAAAAAATACTGAATGATACTAGCTTTTAAGCGCTTTGTAACATGTTTTAATGATGTGTAGATATCAATTCTGCTGGTCAAATGGCTGTTAACTCACCTCTGCTTGTTTCCAGCTTAAATCTTTGCTGTCCCACAATTTATTCCTGTAGCACAGTCCTTAGCTTGTAATCATTTAGGGATTGAGTTGCTTCTTGCTGTTTCAATGAAAAGGTACATGCACGAAGTTTGTCACCCACCTATTGTCCACCAGAACTTCAAGTCCGCTAATGTTCTCCTCGATGATGAGCTTGCTGTGCGTATATCAGATTGTGGTTTGGCACCTCTGATGTCATCTGATTCTACAGCACAGGTGATCCATAAGTTAACATTTCTGATGATTAGTTGATTGTTTGAAAATAGAATCTGGAATCCAATTTCAAATCTTCCCACAAAATAGAAACAATTATAACAGGAATTGGTACTTTTTCATAATGGGCATGTTAGCCTTTTGGTATGTGATCTTCATTTAACTTGTAGTCACTTCTTTTTAACTTTTTTAGAAACTACATTCTTCACTTCCTGGTTTCAACAAGTGGCCCCGTTAATATGAAAACTTGGTCCTAAAGCATGAATTAGCTCCTAAAAGTTGGTGCAATCTGTTAGAAAAGATTGTCTGCTGCTAATTCGATGGCTTTAAATGAAAGGACAAGATCTGGTGTTTCTGCTAATTTTAGTTGGAAACAGAAGCTGACCATCTTATAATTTATTTGTGGATGAATAAAGTGTTAATGACCTCAGTGTAACTTTTAGTTGCAAGGATGCGGCTATGGTGCTCCTGAACTTGAACTGGGAAGCTATTCTTGTCAGAGTGATGTTTATAGCTTTGGAGTTGTTATGCTAGAGCTTCTCACGGGAAGAAAATCTTACGACAGGTAAAGTTTGTTTCGACAAATGTATTTGAAAACTTTTTGTTATTGTTGAAACTGCACATACAATAATACATGTATTGACATTGAGCTCATTAAAATATGATTTCCAGGTCCCGCCCTAGAGGGGAGCAGCTGCTAGTTCGATGGGCTATTCCACGGCTGCATGATATAGATTTACTATCTAGAATGGTTGATCCTTCCCTAAATGGTTCTTATACATCGAAGTCTTTGTCTCGGTTTGCTGACATAATTTCCTTGTGTATTCAGGTTAGTTTCTTCTTATACAGGTTTTTCTTGTCCCGTTGATATGTAAAATTCCACTTACAGTGTTGAGTTCTGTGTGAGAGAAACTTTACTGGTTACTGTTCATAAAATGATTAAGAGGCTCTGATCCAGTTAAATTTCAGGGTTTTGATAAATCAGGGGCTAAGTATAGCAGTAGATCACTGACTCTGTTTTGGATTCAATTACTTCGCCGTAGACTGCATATAACTATGAGGAATAGTTTATAGAGCACATTTTATTTTACCTGTAGCATTTTGCTCTCTTTTGGTTGATAGAATTATATGATTTGGCTAGCATGAAGTTATGAAAGCAATAGTTAACTCCTTAATAATCAATAACCTTGGGAGAATGTTGTTTTTTATGTTAAAAAGTTATATGTTTGATTTCAATTTTCCCCATTTGATTAAAACTTTTTAATAAATTGGAATTATGGATTTCTTACCAGAAACATTTTTTGGGAAGACTAACAAATATCATCTCTTAATAAAAATCAACAAATATTTCCAGAAAGTGAGTAATTTTAATTAAGTACTATCTAAAAATCATATACATAATTAATTGGAATTTTTTTTAGAATCCAGACCAAGCAGGCTAACCATTGAGATTCCTGATGTAATATGATGAACTTCATTTTTCTGCTGAGGTGCGATAACCATTATTAACAGTTTATGACTAATATATCTAATATAATATAGCTATATTTGTATTTCCTCCTGTTTTACTGATGTAGTAACTAGTCCAATGTGAAGGTGAAAGTGGGAAAGGTTTCCGTTTACGATCCCTGCATAGTATCCATTTTTATTACTGAGATTGGTATAACAGTGATGATATCCAAATTATAACTTGTATGGACCATTTTTACAAGGATATGTCCGAAATTGGTCATTGCTAATAGAAATTTCAGAATGGTGATAGTTATTTGGTTAATCCTAATAAATAGAAATCATTAGTTACTACAAAATTGTTTTCCTCCCAAGATATTTTAGTCCATTATATACTTGCTTGGCTTGTTTTCATGTTAACTATTCAAGAGAATCTAACAAAGCTACCTATAAGCCTTCAAGCCAATAAATTAGACCGAAATCTAACAAAGCTGGTGCAGGATTGATCAAAAGACCAATTATTTGCTCTCTATTTTCTTTATATCATTCAACTTCCTGTCTAGAATTTTGCAATTAATGAAATCCCTAGAGACGGGAAGTTATAGGAATTCCGTTAAATCTATATTTCATAATCCTTCTAGCCCAAAGTGCAACAGGAAAACAAGCTCTAATGTTGGAAGATCAGAAAGGCATTTGAGAGAAACCTCTTTCTTGTTAGTATTAGCTATTTATGCTGAGTCAATCTTAGAATCAACTCAATCAAGGGAGAGAGTTTTTCGAGCTATTTCGAAAGCTAAATTGCCATTTTTTCTGTGGTAATAAGATAAATTGCCATTTTACTATAGCTAGAAAAACATACTGAATGTCTGTGATTGAAGTTTTTTCAAACTGTCAGCTTTCGCTCATATCCTTTCTCTTTGTTGGGCAGTCGGAACCTGAATTCAGGCCACCAATGTCCGAAATCGTGCAGAGTCTCCTGCATATGATCTAAAGATATCATCAAGGCAGCAATGCAGTGAAACTGATCTAGTAGAGAAAACTAGCAATGATGTTTCCGGCTAGAGTATCTTTTATCATAGAGGGATTTCAAGTAATTCTCAAGGAGAAATCTTTACACTACATTTTCATTTGCCAAATATTGTGTGCTAACAGCAGTAATGTTATGTAAATAACACTATGCTTTCAAGTTGCTTGATGTGTGATTCTTTTTGACATCCGATGAGAAAGAAGAGAGACGATCATTCTTTTACCCTCACCTTAGTGTAATCGATGAGTTTGTAATCAAAAAGTTCTGTTTGTAGTTAATGGTGATATGTAATATATTTCCTGCAAATTCTTTCCTTAATATCTTGTAATCACTTGTATTGTTTACTGTGTAGAGGTTATGTCTGTTATAGTCTAATAGATTCCATCTTTTGTTTAATTATCTGGGAAAAAGTTGTAGTGAAAGAATTTCTTGGTGCAAGGCAGTGTTTTCAATTTTCCTGGTAACTTGGTTAACCTGTTGGAATGGTTGAATTATAATGAATTATAAAAAAGGTTTGTGCAATTAGTGATGAGAACAGAGGTCATAACTAAAATCTCAAGCATTTTAGACAAGGTCATTCTGTGGTCGTTTAATGTAATTTTGGATCTCTTGCTAATACTGCCTATTAAACAGTTCGCTATGTAAATAGCGTTAAATTGAACATCCAAGAACCCACCAACAGGGGTTGTGGTGGAGTGGCCTTGTTAGGGAGCGCTGCGTATGGAGTCGCCTTGTTAGGGAACGCTTTATCCGGACACTGAGTGGCAAAAAAAGGGGAGAATTACATCCCTTGTCACTTGGCCCAACAACCCATCAGAAAATGACCCATATTTGAAGCCCTTACCCTGTATAGCCCAGGTTGTACATAATCTGAAAATAATTTTCACTAGTTAGCCCACCCCCTTATTTCTTTGTTCTCCTTTTTTCTTCGTTCCTCTTCTCCTTCACATGTCAGCCTTTGCACTACAAAATTTCTCTACAATTGTTATTCTCCTTCAATTCTTTTCTGACTTTCATTTTGTGCGCAATAATGTTGAACAGAAGGTGGTTCGAGTTGTTCATGTTCATTCTGCTGACCAGCTAGCTGATATGCTCACAAAAGCACTAGCCAAACCAGCCTTTGAACGCAATTTGTTCAAGTTAGGCTTAGTGACACATAGCCTAACTTGAGGGGGGCGTATTGGATCACCAGTTTTTGTTATAGTTATCAGTTTGTTTTTAGTATTTATCTCTTTAGATTAGATTACATTTATCTTCTAGAATAGATGATATTATAGTTAGGCATTTAGAGTTATCCCTTTGATTTAGATAGGATTCGTCAGTTATCAGGTTTACATAGAACTCTACAAAGATGGTTACTGTAACTTGTATTTAAACTCATTGAGGCATTCAATAAAATACACAGTATTTTCCATCATCTATTCAAGTCTTCATAATTACAATGAGATGTACCAAGTATGTAAGGCAGAAAGCAACACATATAAATAAATTCTGAAAATTGAAAAGCATGAATGAATACAAAAATAGATTGCTAAGTGATAAGAATAAGAATGAGCTTACCACGTGCTCTAGATCGACTTACTAGATCGCCAATGACGGATGTAGAGTATAGTTATTGGGTTCCTGAAAACCCAGTAACTTTTCCGTACACCCTGTATATTTATTTAAAAAATCTATTAATATCTATAAATATATAATTGTGAACCCAATTAATATTGTATATTAATTTGAGATTAAAATAGGAACCCATAAACTTTAAATCTTGGATCCGCCTCTATAGATCGCTATCACTTGGACCACTTGGTCCTTCAATCTGATTGAACAACTCAACCTATCATAGAGATTATGAACTATTTCTATCAACCGTTTCTCAGTGATTTCTTGTTGCATCGTTGTTGTTACTCGTTATCAGAACACAAAGTGGTTCTTACGGGTAGCAAGGTAGAGCGTCCGTAAGGCACACTACAACATTACTATCTGGTGGCACGTACGCGTAGCAAAGCAGACGGTCCATACAACTCAAAATATTCGGGTCAGACTATGCGTACACATGGGACCGTCCATAGCCAACCTTTATCTTACCTATGCGTTTCATAGACCGTCCATAGGTTAACCTTCATTATCCCCTATCTTCATAAACCGTCCATAGGGAACATACTTATGCATAAATAACAATGCAACAACATGCAACGGTTAATATCTTACAAGCTAGTTACTCGTGTCTATAACGTATAACTTCTTCTATTACTTTCGGTAACTCTTAGTTCATACTCGGCAACTCGTAATCCCTACACATTAGCTTTAAGGAAACTCATAACTACTCTCAGATTTACATATCCGTCGTGACATACTAGTAAAATGCTTTCGAGCTTCGTATAACTTACCTTTACAAATTCATTACTATCGTATGAAATTTCATTACTATTTCCGCATGCGCACGATTATTCTAGTTAGGTAGTACAGTGCGTTTCATAACTTATGTGACCTTACGTTCTTCTACATACATTCTATACTTCATTCGTTAGTTTGCTCATCCATAGCTTTTAAATTTACGGGGAGGTTCTTGTTAAGCAACTTATCACATCTCTTAATTTACATCTCTCTCTTACTAGCATTAGGGATCTTCCGTAGCTACCTTCACTAATCAATGAAAACTACTTCAGCCATTTCATAAGATCATAGGTTCTATACGTGAATTTTACTCGTGAGCCATTTATAATTTATTATTAGACGAAGGCTATACTTCTCGCCATAGACTCAATATAAGTTCCCTGAGGTCTCTACTTATTTCTAGGAATTATCCGTGATTACAACTACGAGTAACTCATTTCTTATCTATATTCACTTTTGAACTATTAGAGGCTCATAACCTGTCAACATAGAACATACGCTAGGACTCGTCCCCTTGAACCTCTTATAAGGGTGACGTCACTATGGAATCATGCTGGAAGAAGAAAGGGAAAGCCTTACATACCTTTAAGTCCATCCTTCGATTAAGATGGCGGGAAAGTCTCCTCTTCAATATAATCTACACCAATGAAAATAACACTACTATCAACAATAGTAGCACATCAATTAGCTACCACGCGATAAGCTTGTTCTACGAAAAATCGGACAATATCTCCACCGTTTCTTTCACCTCCCTCAAGGTCACAACATCAACAATAAACATGCCACCCTTAATCCATATATCGAGCACCTTAACAACACGAGAACTGCCTAACAATACAATATAACAACAACAACAGGGCCAATGTTAAGCTTAGGAATAGCTAGCTTACGATACCTCGAGCGACAAGCTCGATCCTTAAGTAGCAACAAAACACTCTTCTACACTTCTTCTTCTCTTCAAGTTACATATTAACAACAACACACACACACACACACACACACACACTATATATACACACACACACACACACACGCACGCTATCTCTCAAAACTCCAGCCACAACAACATCATACAAACACCTCAAAATAATCCAACATGGTATCACAACTTTTATACATCTTTTGACCGTCAACTCGTAACTTCTAGCTTCAAACAACTTAGTTAGGGCTTAGATATGATCAAGCTCATGTAGGAGAAGAAGATCATACCTTTAAATAGCAAGAAAAACTCCAAGAACAGCTCTCCTTAAACTTGAAAGAACACACAACACATCAACAATATCATATAAGTGATCTCCACCACTTCTACAACACTTTTAATGAAGAACATAGGTGGTTTTTCCTTGGATTTGTGTATGAATCTTAGGACATGCTTAGAGAGAGTTTAGAGGTGCTTGGAGGTCTGATTTGGTCGAAAATGAGACTTAGAGACGAAAGCTATCACTATATATAACAAGGTAAGCTTCCACCGACTTTGTGGGTCCCAAGGGAGCTGCTTGCGTAATCTCACAAAAATGTGAATATCTCTCTATTCTGATATCGTATCGACGAACGGTTTAATGCATTGGAAACTAGACTCATAGATATTCAATTTGATGGATGTATCACCCCGTAACTCAAAGTATTTTGAGATAAAAAATCGGTGATATTAGACCCAAAATTAAGTCAAATAATAAATGTAACTTGCCCCAACTTATCGTGTTTTGTTTTACAGCTTGTTTGACTTAAAAACTAAAGATAGAAATATTGTATGATTCAATTACCTTAAAACATGACCTTCTTAGGATATTAAGGACTCCTAGTTTACCTTGAAAGTACAGGTTATAACATCTTTGATTCGTTTAATCTCAAATCCTCACAATACTTCCTTAACACTTGTTTTAACCCATCATTATCTTTGTAAAGGTCCTTAAGCTCTCCGGCTTACATTGATTCACTTAAGATGCATTGTATCATGAATGTATGGGGTGTTACATTTCAAATGTCTGCCTTTTGTGTCAAGGTATTTATTTCCTTTAAAAGGAAATTTCCAATGTATAATACTAATAAATTTACAAGGAAATGTATTTTTTCTCTCTCAATACTTCCGTATTAAGGACTGTGGTGTGATAGTTGAGAACTCTCCACACTTATTGTAAGTCTCGGGTTTAAACTTTGGGAATGCAAACTTCTTAGTTGGCAACACCATTCTTTCCTCAAAATCAAGCGCTTAAACCTCTTATAAGATGGAAAATGAGTGTATTTTTTCTCATTCTTTTGGTAATAAGCTGTAAATATATTACCAGAACAAACAAAAACAATTACACACTAAAGAGCACTTGAGAAATTAACACCACCTTCCATGAAGGGTGCATGTTTCCCAAGCCTCCAGAATCAGACTCTCTTCTAATTACACAGTCTTTGCACTATATACCTACATTTCCTAGCTTGTTTATTGTCTTTCATATGATCTATCATTCCTCTAATTTCTTTCTTCACCTGAGTAACGACTTGCTCTATATTTACAGTTGTTGCTTTGAAATATTTCTAATTCCTCGCCTACCAGGTGTGATAGATTACTGCAAGTTCTTTCTTGAATTGTCTCCGGTGCCTACCATTGATCGATTGTAATCCCTGTGTCACTTGTTTCCTTTGCATTGTAATGCCTGACCAGCTTTCCAGTCGATCCTGCAACTCTTATGACCATTCACATTCCGAGAAAAGATGTATCTGAGTCTCCTCTTTGTCATCTTCACATAGACCATATCTTTTCTCATTTTTAAGTGTGTAAAATTAAAATAAATGAAAGAGTAATAAAAAAGGCAGATTCAAATAAAGAATGTGAATCCTATTAGCATTGTGCAGAACGGAGAAATATTTTAATTAGTGATTGAAAGATTTGTGCTCATTTTCTGCCTAAGAATTTTACAAGATTCAAATTTTAGTGAACGTTAATTCTCATTTATAATAAACTCTTTTAAACATGTGACAAAGCACATCAAACTTCATAAAATTTATTATATTGAATGTTTTTCTTTTTACAAGAATTGCTTCTTGAAAATTTAACTTTAATACTCACGTTGTTACACATTGCTTCTATTTTAATTAAACGAATTACAAAATTGTGTAGGCTTCTCATATCATAAGGGCATTTACTGTAATTATCAACACTTCCGATATAAATGGAATGAAGAAATAATTTTTTGAAATTCGTTCTCGTATCATATTTTAAATAGACAATTTAATAATCTTTGGAAGAGCACTTAATTTTAATATTTTAGCCAAGCTAAGAAATTTGTTCCCTTTAACCTTTTTCTTTTCCAAAAAGGAAAAAAGAAAAATAAGGGACGAGAGAAGATGGGATGTCAGCTGCAGTGCAGGACTTGTTACAGCAAGTCTTCCACGGCGTCGTTTTATTCGTCTCCTTCTCCTTCGCGTCTTCTGCATCTCACAGTCCTGCGAATTACTACTTCACCAATTACCCACCCAGGTTCTCTCTCTTAATTTCTCTCTCTACTTTTTTCTCATTCACTGTTTACTCTTATTCATATTTCATAAAAAATATATATAACAAAAGGTAGTTACTGATCTTCCTTTACTGTTAAAAAACTGTTTTTTTTTCACCCTAATTTTTTTGTTGATGAATTTTGAAACTTGACCCTCCATAATTCGCCGCTAATGTAAGACTATTATGTTTTTTTTTCTGATTATAGCTGAAAATTGTCCCCGAATTTACATGCCTTTTTGGATTTAAAACAATATCTGCCGCAGAATTTGGATTCTTTTGACATGTTTTTTTTTGGTTTCGTTTTACTGAGAGATGGATTTTTTCTGTTCTGTAATTGTAAATGGGCGAATAGAGCAGAATGCTTAAAGAGCATTGATATTACTTTGCAAGTATTAGTTTTTCTGCTATCGAAAGGGAAGTGAAAAAGAATTCAAAAAAAAAAAAGGAAGGTTTTTTTTATAGAGGGAGCGAATCTATGTAGTATCTTTCCCAATAATTGGCTAAGCTAAGAGAATTACTTTTTGAATTGGCTGAAGTCATTCCTCAACCCAGAGTATCTCATGAAATCTGTCCATGAAGATCAAGGGCTAGGTCAAATTTGAAAGGCGAGGAGAGATTGATCCCTTAAGTTTTATTCTTAACTATAGAATACGAATTGAGAACCAGGTTGCAATTTTTATTTCTTCTAGTTCTTTGTGATACTCTGAGGTTAGTTTGGTGTTCTTATTTGCTTACTATGCGATGAAAAAATATTTTTTTAGATGACACACTAGTGTATCCCTCATTATTACTAATCTATATTCTGAACGTTCTCTCATGTGAATGGGATTTTGAAAGACACTGAGTATCACGAGTTTTATGCGAATTTAGCTAAGTGCATAATACAATGGAAACAAAGGACCCATATAGGCAATACCAACTCATCGGGATTAGGGCTTAGTTGTTGTTACACTTACTTTAGGCTGGTGTTTGTCAGGAGTCTTTACATTGTTTATCCATGTAGAATAAGTATGAGATTTATAGGAAGAAACTTAGGAGATCAAGATTGCATGTCATTCTTGTTCATCTATATAAAATATTAAGCATCCTGAAGATGCACCCTACAGAACCTTGTAGTGCATATTTATGCATTATACTCGCTGCCTTGTTGTAAATCTTTCTATAGATTTAACTTAACTTTAATAAGCTTTTAGAACTTTTAAAGTTTTTGTGGTTTCAAGTTCATGTAGTTTGATTCCTCTTTCTGTTTTCCTGGCTACCTATCTTGTGAATGTTCAGGTTGTTCATCATATGGTTTTGGATGATAGTTTAGCATCTTCACTTCATATTGCACATCTTGATGGATTATACACGAACATCCTCTGGGCCTGGTGAAGATAACATCGGGATTCCTGATGATTTGCGGTGTAAGAGGTCCGATGGGAAACAATGGAGATGCACTGCAATGTCTATGCCCGATAAGACTGTGTGTGAAAAGCACTACATACAGGCTAAGAAGAGGGCTGCAAATTCTGCAATGAGAGCGAACATGAAAAAAGGAAAGAGAAAATCATTGGATGAAAATGATATATATTCGGAGAGTAAAAGTGATGATATGGATTTACCAGATGCAAACCAGAAAAATGAGGATTATTCTGGTGCAGTCTCTGGGAAGAGGCATAAGGAAAAGGCGTCAAAGAATCGGATGAGTTATTTATCTGAAACACCTCAAAGCAAGATGTTTTTGCTTCGCAGCATGAAGTCTGCTGATGATATAGACATGGAAGGTATGCAGTATGATGAAAGCCATAGAGGTTACAGGACGCCACCCCCTTCTGGTATGGAGTCGTCCAGAAGCAGATCGCAGAAGATGTTTGATTCAAGTCCTACGACGGTGAGTTTGAACTCATGGTTGAGTACCGCCGGGAATGAAGTTACTTTAGGAAGTGGACAATTGTTTTTTAGTAAACCTGAGATTATTCTAGGACAATGTGATGCAGGGAAAGTTCATTAAGTAAAAAAACATAATTCTAATTAAGATAAGAAATTGTGGTGATCGTTATGTAATCTGCACATTAAGCTTCATGTAGACATATCGCCTAGGATTCAATTAGAGTTTCTTAGACCTGAAATTTCATTAGCTCTCCAAGTATTATAAGTCAACAGTTCTGGTTGTCTGTTGTATCCTCACTTGAGCTCCCTTAATTTTGCCCCTAGGGAACTTCTGAAGCGAGCTCGGATTCTTCTGATAATACAGGGGGACAACGTTGTCACCAGTGTAGGCGGAACAATCAACGAGTAACTTGGTGCCTTAGATGTGATAGAAGAGGATACTGTGAAAGCTGCATCTCAACTTGGTGAGACTCATTAAAAAGAGTAACATGTCTAGTTTCTCCATTTCCTATGCAATGACTACAGTGTTTAATGTCAGGTACTCCGACATGCCAGTTGAAGAGATACAAAGGATTTGTCCTGCGTGTCGTGGTAGTTGCAATTGTAAAGTGTGTTTGCGTGGAGGCAACTTGATAAAGGTATTTACCTATTAGGCTAAAAGAGCTTTACGTGAGGCATTCTATGGTTTTGCTTAATATGTATAAAGTATTCCTTTCTGATATGTGATTCATTATTGCTGTGAGCATAGGTTAGAATAAGGGAGATACCTGCACAAAACAAACTGCAGTTTCTCTATTCCCTTTTATCAGCAGTTCTTCCAGTTGTTAAGCACATTCATAATCAGCAGTGCTTTGAGGTAGAGCTGGAAAAAAAACTTCGAGGTATAAGTATGACCTTTTGCATCTTTATTGAGGTATAGGGGGACTCCAAATTTGATAATGGTTGAACTATGAACTGAATTGTATTCTTCAGGAAATGGAATGGATCTCGGCCGGACCAAATTGAATGCAGATGAGCAAATGTGCTGGTAATATTTTCAAGTTAAAAAATGTTTCACTATTGCCCATTCCTGCTGTTAGGAAATGTGCACTCTCAACCCCTTTGCTTGTCAAAATATATATCACGAAGATGTTTCTGCTTGCAGTAATTTCTGCAGGATACCAATTATTGATTACCATAGACACTGCCCAAATTGCTCATATGACCTCTGCCTCAGCTGCTGCAAAGATATCAGAGATGCAACCAAGGTTATTCAGGAAGACAGGGGTAAGCAGTTCCCAAGAAGAGTTGATGGCAGAGAAGCCACGTCAAAGGAAGTGAAATTGTCAAACGTTCATCTAAATTTATTCACCAAGCTTTCTGATTGGAAAACAGATAGTAATGGCTACATACCATGTCCACCGAAGCAATATGGAGGCTGCAATTCCTCTGTCTTATCATTAAAGCGAATCTTTAAGATGAATTGGGTGGCTAAACTGGTGAAAAATGTAGAAGAAATGGTTAGTGGCTGTGAAGTATGTGATTCTGGTGATCTAGATAATACCTCTGAAGGGAAGTTGTTCCAGGCTGCTCATAGAGAGAATGGTGATGATAACTTTTTGTACCATCCATCTTCTGAAGATATTAGAAGTGAAGGGATTGAGAAATTCAGAAAGCAGTGGGGCAGAGGTAAACCTGTTATCATCAAGGATGTTTATGATGTATCATCAATGTCAAACTGGGATCCAGTCGTAATATGGAGAGGAGTAAGGGAGACAACTGAGGAGAAAACAAAAGATGATAACAGAACTGTGAAGGCCATTGATTGCTTTGATTGGAGTGAGGTTGGTACCAGTTGTCTCTAGCTTGCATTACTAGCTAGATCTAGTTTCAACTTGCTTTAGATTGGCATGAGGTTCATCTCCACTATCATATGTATGAAAAAATTGTGTCCACTTTCAGCAGAAGTTTGGCCTGTTGATTTCCTTTTATCTTCGGCTGACCATACCACCGTCTCTTGTACTTATTGTTTTACAGATTGATATTCAGCTTGGTCAGTTCATCAGAGGATACTCAGAGGGAAGAATTCATGAGAATGGTTGGCCAGAAATGCTCAAATTGAAAGATTGGCCTTCTCCTAGTGCTTCAGAAGAGTTTTTGTTATACCAGAGACCTGAGTTTATTAGTAAACTTCCTTTACTTGAATTCATCCACTCCAAGTGGGGTCTTCTAAATGTAGCTGCAAAATTGCCTCATTATTCCCTGCAGAATGATGTTGGTCCTAAGATTTTTATTTCTTATGGGATGTATGAAGAACTTGGTAGAGGTGACTCAGTGAACAATCTGCACATCAACATGCGTGACCTAGTGAGTACCATAATATCCTTCTCATGCCATCCCTACTTCGATAAGATTCTTTCTTGTGGTTGTTTGAAGTCGATACCATGTGATATGCAAAGTAACTTGACTTCCACTATGAGGATGACGTGTACTCGTACTTGGAAATGCATCTGTGAATTAGATCTTCAGGATTATTTGTTTTTCTCTGTAGTAAAAATTTTGAAGCTTGAGCTGTCAAGAAGAGTCTAAGGTTTCTAGTTAACAAAAACAAATTTGATTGTTTAGTCAGTTTGATATGCCATTGATTTGATAATGGAAAATTCCTGATCCTGGCCTTAATTTAAGTCATCAGGAACAAATATTAATTTGCACTTCTCTTTTACATGGTCTTACAGTACAAATCCTGATTTCAGCTGATAAATGATTTGGGTTGCTGTTTCTTCTCTGTAATTAGGTATTCCTTTTGGTCCATGTCAGTGAGGTCAAACTAAAAGGTTGGCAGAAGACAAAGATAGGAAAGATACAGAAAGCCTTTGCTGAATCTGATCACAGAGAATTTCCTGGTGCTGCACTAAATGTCTCAAGCGAAGGAGATTTCTCCAAATTCTCACCTGGTGGAGATAAAGGGGATGATCATTATGCTGATACAGATTCAAATGCCAATAAAATGTTGGTCGACCAAGAGAGCAGAGCTTCTCAGATTGATGTAGATAACTTTAGTCATGAAGATCTGAATGGTTCCAATTTAAACAGCTCTGAGACGAGTCACTCTGGGGCTCTTTGGGATGTCTTCCGCAGGCAGGATGTGCCGATGCTGATCGAGTATCTAAGATTTCATTGGAAGAGACATGGAGATTCAGACCGTGTAATAGACGATTCTGTACGTTTCTTCTTAAATGCAATAATTTGTCCAAGTACTTCTCTCTCTAGAATCTAGATATTGAGGTCATCGTATTTGCTTCCTACGTTGTTGGTCTCAGGTGCCCAGTCCTCTCCACGATGGAATAGTATATTTGAATGAGCATCATAAGAGAAAGTTGAAAGAGATATTTGGTAAGAGTAATAATTTGTTATTAAAGTTGACAATGTGAGATTAAGATCTGTAATGCAATATGTCAGCCCAAGAACATGTTTTCAAGCATCTTCGTCATGTGCTGGCAATTTTGGGCTTACAGTATCTTCCCCTTGATATGCTTGCCTTGGAATTGGATTTTTGCTATCTTCATGAAAGTTTCCTTGAGTTCTTATTTTTGGGAACTGATTTGTTCTGCTTTTAGTTCTCAACTTCGGGAGATTTAGTCAGGCCCTAAAACTGGACTCTGATATGCAAATATTCTTCGAAACATCTAAATGCCTATCACTGATCTTTACATTTTCCTTCTCTGTCCTCTATTGTTTTTCTGTTGCTTGCTTCTATTTAAACTGATCCTTCGATTGAAACTCTGATTACTCTCAGGAATAGAGCCTTGGTCATTTGAACAGCAGTTAGGTGAAGCAATTTTCATTCCTGCTGGATGTCCTTTCCAAGTGAGGAATCTTCAGGTTAGTGGGCACGATGAATTTTATGAGTGGCTCGTAAACAATTTAGGTTCTTAATCCTCCTAGTTGTACTCATAAAAGAAACATGTTTATATATGTTAAATGAGGAACTTCGACCTTTTAAAAACACTCTCTACCAGAGCCATTGAAGAAACTGCATAAAGTACCTTCGTTAGTGTGTGATATAGAAAGTTCTGCTGATTGCCCTGCCTAATTGCATCTGATTCCTCTCCCCATTTTATTGCAGTCCACTGTTCAATTGGGCCTTGATTTTCTTTCTCCAGAAAGTTTAGATGAGGCGGTTAGAATGGCTGAAGAAATTCGTGGCCTTCCTAATACTCATAATGCGAAGCTGCAAATGTTGGAGGTCTGAGTGATGATTCTTATTCTTTGCCTGCCTCAGCTCCCTTGGATTGGTATTAACTTTATTCTATCATTTCATACAGGTGGGGAAGATATCGCTCTATGCAGCAAGCTCGGCCATCAAAGAAGTTCAGAAGTTGGTTCTGGATCCTAAGTAAGCAGTTTCATGTGTTATTCTTTCTTTACAGCTTTTCTCTCGATTTCCTTGTATAATAGGGATGTCTATGACAATTTTATCTAGAGGTTCTAGGTTGAGGTAGAAAAAACGATATTGACTTGTTTAATAAATCCTACTGCTGAGCTATGTGTCTATCATTGTTGATCTCGACTGCTTATACCATTTAGAGGCTTCTAAAGGCCTCTTTGATTGAGTTCAACTGGAACGGCCAGAAAAAACTCCATCCATTAGAGTCCATTCCTCAGTTGTTTGCTTTGCCTCTTCTGTTTTACTCGGAAAAAAGTTATAAAACCTAAATGGAAGGGGGAAAGACAAGGATTGTTATACTCTCTTTCCCATGAATCAGTTTTACTATAGCATTTCCTTTTGTACTTTTGTGGTGCAGAGTTGGTCCTGAGCTTGGATTTGAGGATCCCAATTTGACTGCATTGGTGTCAGAGAACCTGGAAAAGATGATTAAGAGACGTCAGGTAGCTTGCGTTTAAAGTGTTGCACAGAGGTTTCTATCTCTAAATTCTTATGTACAGAAAAGACAGCAAAACCCTTTAGGGGATGTGCATTGGAGTACTTTTTTTTTTTTTGTTCTGCTAAATGCTAGCTTGCTCTCCGGGGATGTGCATTATAGTGTTCACACTTGTTCTGCTATATTCTAGGTTGCTCTCGTGTTGTAGCTATTTTTATTGTCTTATGAAAGAAGTCAAAAGCTCTGTATTTCAGTCTTGTAGTAAAAGTTATCAATAGGTCTATTGTAATTGTAATGTCATATGAATGAGCATTGATAGTATATAACAACATCAATTCAAATGTCATTTTTTTGATAGTATATGTTCAAAGTACAATTCCATGCACCCTTGGTATGAAGCTTTTTTTATTTTCATTTTATTTTCTTTTGTTATCTGTCTTTTTCCTTCATGGGGGAGCAAAAATATATAAAAAGTCAGCTATGTTGCTTCTTGAACATTGACAGAGACTTAACTAGTATACTTGGTTGACAATAGTTTGGAAGGATTGGAGGGGCGTAGGCTTGATGGTGAAAAGAAAACCACAGAAAAATAAAAAGATGTCCAGAGAAACTCTTAGTCTTCTTTTTCTGTATATTTGGATGAGAAACATTATCTTTAGGAAAAGCAAGTGTGTTGTTTGGAACATCTGAAGTTTAAGAAGGGAAATTTCTTTAATAGTGTCAACAAATACACACTTCGTTTTCCTATCTTTAGTACCACCAAGACCAAACGCAATCAATTCCTTGAGTAACTGCAAATGGTTTGGATTTTTATATCAAGATGATGACTTCTGCGTTTTTCTACCTCTCATTTCTTTGGTGCGTGTCATGTCCTTCAACTAAAAGAATACCAAGTTGGACTATCTGATGAATTTCAAGCGTCTGGTTAACATGAGTCTGAAAATAACATTTTCTCGTGAAAATGGCACGGGCTAGCCAGTTTTCGGATTGGTAATTGAAATATAGCCAGTGTTTGCAAGGTCATTGAAAAATAGCCACTATTTTGCTGCAACACGGAAAGTTCCAGCATAATATACTGGAGATTGGTGCACCTATATATGAACTTCCAGCATATTATGCTGGAACTCCAGTACACGGAAAGTTCCAGCATAAATACTGGAAATTGGAGCACATGTGTATGAACTTTCAGAATAATATGATGTACCAGTATATTATGCTGGAACTCCAGTATATTATGCTGGAAGTTCACATGTAAAAATTTGAACTCCAGTATATTATGCTGGAATATTTTCCGAATTTTGAACAGTATTTTCGTTCAGATTTATCTTTATATGAAAAGTGGTTATATTTCGATTACTTTTGAAATTGTAACTATTTTTCAATTACCACTTGTAAATCTGGCTATTTTTGAATTTCAACCGCAAAAGCAAAAATTATCAAGTGAAAATGAGCACTTATACATATCAAGATTGTCTTGCATTTCTTTCTAATCCAAGAAAAGATAGTTAGCAAACTCCCGAGTCTTGTCCAATGAAATACTCCTCCCATTACATTATACCCTTAATATCAAAGTAGTAGTAGTTCTTTTTAATATTGCTCAATTCTCAAAAAATATTTAATTGGGGCAACTTAGTAAACTATATATTATATTTGTTATTTTTCTTCATGAACGTCAAAAGAGTTAAAGCGACTCTTAAAATAAGAGGGAGAGAGTAGTTTTTTTTTTTTTTTTTTTTTTTTTAAACCGAACAGAATCGGGAGGAGAGTAGTTCACTGATCAAAAAATAACACGAGCTATAATTTTGTGGCCTATTTACATACACATTGCTTCCATTTTCTATGTTATTAACTAAACAAAGATGGGTAGAGGTGGGGGATTAAAAAATGAAAAGAGTCATGTGGTCCAATAGGGTACGAGAGTGGTCAGTGGTATGTCGGTTGGCTTTTTTTGACAGTCGCCTGTCAATTGATCTCTCAGTCTCTTTGGAATTTATTCAATCATCTTAATAGTATTATTTTACTATCTACTAGCTTTGTAATTTAATGTTGGACATTTCCTTAATCAAAAAACAACAAAAGAAAAAAGTTTTGGATGGCGGTGGATGAAAAAGGACAAGAACACAATTTTTGTGCTGCACATGAAGTACTCTTTGGTTATGTAATACCATTAAAAAAAGATTAAATTTCCTCATGCAACTGTTGGAATTAATTCATTAATAAGTACTCAATTTAACTGTATTATAAAAGAAAAAAGACTTTGTTACTCTAAGCACTGATAAGTAGTATGAATTGACAGAGGCAGAGCCATCAGATCATGGAACAAGGCACAATTTTAGCACATGAAAAATGGTTTTATGCTTTTTCAAAAAAATGAAAGGAAAAAGAAGAAAAAAGACACCTAGCATTGGATAGAGCTTATACCGCTGTCTTAGATCTACCATATTTTTTTGTTTATTTCTTGTGGAACAATTTTATATATATNTATATATATATATATATATATATATATATATATATATATATATATATATATATATATATATATATATATATATATATATATATGAGCTTAGGGCATCTCCAACCCTTGCACAATTTTTTTTCCACCAAATTATCCAAATTAACTCCAATTCATTACATTATTTTTACACCAAAAAAGAATATCTCTTTTATATTCTTCTCTCTCTTCTATATTATATTATTTTGTGTTATTTAAATTTATTTTTTTATTTCATAAACAATTCCTTCCTTTTTTCTTTTTTCCTTTTTACATATTCATCCCATATAATTCATATTCCTTTCTTATATAACCATTTAATATAAAAATATTTTATATCTTAAATAATATAAATTGTAAGCAAATATTATTCATTATACATATTAATGGATAATTCAAATAAAAATAAAATCATTGATAAGATATAGTTAAATAAATATTACATTATGGTAAAAAAATTAGTTTAATTTTTACATAAATATTCAACTTCCAGGATTAGTATGTTGCTCCCATAAATACTCTATTAATGCATTACGAAATGCAAAATGAGCATCTCTGTCCTAATTTTTTTGTGTCGAACTAAAAATTGTTCAAATCGGTAATTTGCATCTACTGCCACTTCTACTTTTGGAGTTGGACCTTCCCAAGCATGTGGTGCATTAAGATCACGTTCATCCTCGATTATGATGTTGCGCAGTATAATACATGTAGTTAATATATCATGTGGCACTTCTTTTCTCCAAAAACATGACGCCCTTGTAATAATTGCAAAACAAGATTGGAAAACTCTGAATGCACATTCAACATATATTTTCAGAAAGCCCCTCTGACCGCGGTTCTGCCGCGACCGCGGTAGAACCGCGGCAGGCAGCGTATTCTTCTGAAAAGGCACCTTTTCCAGACACCTCTTCTGATATTGCCTATAAATTCTGAGGCAAGGCTCCATTTTCTACACACGAAAATACTCCAGAACTTCTTTCTTTCTGAATATACTGCATCCTAATTCGCAGTCTTTCTCTCTCAAATTCGTAAGTGTGATTTTGCTCCGTTCTTTGAGTTCGTTGGTATCCTGCAGTTTGTATTGCCACTGTTGCAGGAAGGTTTATTACGTTTTATTCTGGGAGGATTTAATCCATTACCTTGGCAACGTGTGAGGGGGTTAAAATTCCTTAAGGACACACAAGAAAATTGTGGACTCGGAATATTTCTTAAACTCTTCTGTTTTTCCAGTTTCTTTTATTTTTCTAACAGTTTTGTCTGATTTTTGGTTTAACACAGTAACGCTCACAACCTTAAGGAATTTTTAAACTAACGTTTCTGTGTTGAAACATATATTAAACTGTTATTCATATTTTGTATACTGTTTTGGAGACTAAAGCCTTCGTGCTTTCTACTCCAATAATTGTTCTATCCGGTTTAAAGTATATAAAAACTATACCGGAATAATAAACGTACGGGTTTGAAGTATATAAAAACTTCACCATTGTTACGTGTTGTATGTTTGGTTTGGTATTCAGTTTGAAGATATCAAAACTTCACTGATTTAACCAAGTTCTGTTTTGTTTCCAACTTTACAGAAAAAAATGATGAATGAAAACCAAACTAATGAAAATGTTGCGGGAACGGGTGCTACTGTTAAAAATGTGGCTGCCTCGTCAAGCCGTTCTACTCCTGCTCATGCTATGGCACCAGTAGAAAAGCCCGGAAAGTTTTCCGGAATAAAGAAGGCTTCTGGACCAAAGAATTACCCAAGCAAGAAGAAGTTCAAGGGTAATTGCCACAACTGTAGAAAATCTGGGCATAAGGCCGTGGATTGTCGTGCACCAAAGAATGATGTACAGAAGAAAAAGAAGAAGAAAAATCAAGCAAACATGGTTGAAAATGTTGAAGACATGGAGGACTTGTGTGCCATGTTGTCTGAATGCAACTTGGTAGGAAATCCGAAAGAATGGTGGATAGATTCTGGAGCCACCCGCCATGTTTGTGCTAACAAGGAGTTATTTTCTTCTTATGCCCCCGCAGGACCCGACGAGACAATTTTCAAGGGAAATTCGTCTACAGCCAAAATTGAAGGAGTTGGCAAGATTGCGTTGAAGATGACGTTGGGAAAAATAGTGACTCTAAACCAAGTCCTCCATGTTCCAGAAATTCGCAAGAATCTTGTGTCGACTTCACTTCTTGTCAAGAATGGATTCAAATGTATTTTTGTTTCCAATAGTGTTGTACTAAGTAAGAATGATATGTATGTAGGAAAAGGTTACCTAAATGAGGGCCTTTTTAAGCTAAATGTAATAGCAGTTCCTATCAATAAAGTGAATGCTTCTTCTTACTTGCTTGAGTCAAACACTTTATGGCATTCCCGTTTAGGTCACGTAAACTTCAAAACATTGCGAAAGATGATAAATCTAGAAGTATTGCCAAAATTTGATTGCATTATTCTAAATGTCAAATGGAATCAAAGTATGCTAAGCATCCTTATAAGTCCGTTGAAAGGAATTCAAGTCCTTTAGACTTAATTCACACAGATATTTGCGACATGAAGTCAACACCATCTCGCGGTGGGAAAAAGTATTTTATTACTTTTATTGATGATTGCACGAGATACTGCTATGTTTATTTACTTAATAGTAAAGATGAGGCAATTGATGCTTTCAAGCAATACAAGAGTGAAGTTGAAACGCAACTAAACAAAAAGATCAAAATGATAAGAAGTGATAGGGGTGGCGAATATGAATCTCCTTTTGAAGAAATATGTTTGGAAAATGGCATTATTCACCAAACAACTGCCCCTTACTCTCCACAATCTAACGGAATTGCGGAGAGAAAGAATCGAACATTGAAGGAGATGATGAATGCGTTACTGATAAGTTCTGGCTTACCACAAAACTTGTGGGGGGAAGCTATACTTGCAGCTAACCGAATAATCAACCGTGTACCTCATAGTAAAACGCAATCCATTCCTTATGAGAAGTGGAAAGGAAGGAAGCCTAGCTTGAAATACTTCAAAGTGTGGGGGTGTTTAGCTAAAGTACAAGTTCCTAAACCTAAAAGGGTTAAGATAGGTCCAAAAACGGTTGATTGTGTGTTTATTGGATATGTAACCAATAGCAAGGCATATCGTTTTCTGGTTCATAAATCAGAAAATCCTGAGATTCACATTAATACGATAATAGAATCAGATAATGCTGAATTCTTTGAAACTATTTTTCCATATAAAAAGGAAAGTGAAGTGACCTGCCAAAAGTCAAAACGACTTTGGGAGGAAATAATAGATGATATGCCTAATGAAGAAAATCCGAGAAGAAGTAAACGTCAAAGGACATCTACTTCATTCGGTCCAGATTTTCTGACTTTTCTGTTAGAAAATGAGCCTCGTACCTTCAAGGAAGCAATGTCTTCCATAGAGGCACAATATTGGAAAGAAGCTGTCAATAGTGAAATAGAATCCATATTGAGCAACCATACTTGGGAATTGGTTGATCTTCCTCCAGGTAACAAAACGTTGGGTTCTAAAAGGATTTTCAAGAAGAAAATGAAAGACGATGGTACTATTGACAAATACAAGGCAAGACTTGTTGTCAAAGGATTTAGACAACGAGAAGGTCTTGACTATTTTGACACATACTCGCCGGTAACAAGAATTACATCCATTCGGATGCTAATAGCGTTAGCCGCCTTGTATGGTCTTCAAATCCATCAAATGGATGTAAAAACAGCCTTTTTAAATGGTGATCTTGAGGAAGAAATTTACATGAACCAACCTGAAGGGTTTGTGGTTCCGGAAAAAGAAAAGAAGGTGTGTAGACTTGTTAAGTCTCTTTATGGACTAAAACAAGCACCCAAACAATGGCATGCGAAATTTGACCAAACAATATTGTCAAATGGTTTTAAGATTAATGAATGTGATAAATGTGTTTACATTAAGAACGTTCCAAATCATATAGTCATTGTTTGCTTATATGTTGATGATATGCTAATAATGAGCAAAGACATTGCCGACATTCAAGCTACTAAGCGTATGCTTGCTAGTAAGTTTGATATGAAAGACTTAGGAGTTGCCGATGTAATTCTAGGAATTAAAATCCAGAGGACTCCTCAGGGTCTAGCTTTGTCTCAATCACATTACGTGAAAATGGTACTTGAAAAATTCAAACACTTGGAATTTAGAAGTGCAAGAACTCCAATTGACTTAAATCATCATCTTATAAAGAATAAAGGTGAAAGTACGTCTCAATTGGAGTATGCTCGTGTGTTGGGAAGCTTAATGTACATCATGAACTGTACACGACCTGATATAGCTTGTGCGATAAGTAAACTTAGTCGATTCACAAGTAATCCCAACAAACATCACTGGGTAGCAATGAAACGAGTTCTGGAATATTTGGAATATACCCAAGACTACGCTTTGCACTACAATAAATATCCTCCGGTTATCGAAGGATATAGTGATGCAAATTGGATAACCGGCTCAACAGAAACAAAGTCCACAAGTGGATATGTTTTTACTGTTGGTGGAGGAGCAGTATCTTGGAAGTCTTCCAAACAAACGTGCATCGCTCGCTCTACAATGGAATCAGAGTTTATAGCTTTGGATAAAGCCGGTGAAGAAGCTGAATGGCTTCGAAATTTCTTAGAAGACATTCCGTTCTGGCCAAAACCTTTGTCTCCTATTTGCATACATTGCGATAGTGAGGCTGCAATAGGACGGGCAGGGAGCGTTATGTATAACGGAAAGTCTCATCATATACGACGAAGACATAACACAGTTAGACAACTACTTTTTACTGGAATTATCACTATTGATTATGTAAGATCAAAGGATAATGTGACGGATCCGCTTACAAAAGGCTTAACTAGAGAGGGAGTTGAGAAATCATCTAAGGGAATGGGACTATAGCCGAGGACAAGTCAACATGGCGGTAACTCTACCTAGAATTTTGGATGTTCCGAGATCTAGGTTCAAGGAGCTCAAACAAAGTTGTAATTGACCGGTTCAACATTGTCAAAGTAAAATCTTTGGTCCCTTCTCGTGATGAAGACAATGTTCAGTAACAAGGATAGAACTTTACACGTTCTTTAATGATTACCTAAGTTTGATGTGGTAGTTATCAAATAGTGTCAATCTAAAGGATTACACGTTTAGGAATCACCTATGTATGTATGAAGTGGAAGCCGCTTCAATGAGAATTTTGTAAGGCCAATTCTCTACGCACTTATGAGACCAGGCGGTGTTCATGGCTGAAACGAACAATGAGAACTAAAAGACGGTTAAGGGTTGATTGTGTGACATATGGTTGTCTAGGTATACACTAAAGTTCGACGGTTCAAAGATATCAAATCTACCGATTGACCGAGTATATCCGACATATGTTCACTACGGAAAGTTCAAAGGGAAACCTACTTATCCAGATGCAATTAATCCTTACTTGCAAATCACATAGCTTTCATCTATGATCTTTCTTGATACAGCCATTCCCATTCATGTGGGGGATTGTTGGACTTTAAGCCATTGGGCTTTAAAGTAGAAGAAGTGTGAATTGAAAATGGAGGGAAATAAAATGGAGGAAAATTGAAAATTTGAAGAAGTGAACTTTTATCTTGCACTTTGTCCCTCATTGGTGAGGGACAACCACATTTGTGTGCTTATATATAAAATCACTTCTTAAAGCTCATAAAAGGAGTTGAAGAGAATGAACCCTCGCGCCGTCGTCGTCGCTCGCTCGGCTCGGCTTCGGCTTCGGCTTCGGCTTCGGCTTCGGCTTCGGCTTCGGCTTCGGCTTCGGCTTCGGCTTCGGCTTCGGATTCGGATTTGTCAAATGATCGATAAGATTATTTTTGGACAAAATTTATTTAATTATTTAATAATTAATTACCCTGCTGCTGAAGGTTCAGAGGGCCTCTCTGGCCGCGGTTCTGCCGCGACCGCGACAGGCAGGTTCAGAAAGCCCCTCTGACCGCGGTTCTGCCGCGACCGCGGTAGAACCGCGGCAGGCAGCGTATTCTTCTGAAAAGGCATCTTTTCCATACACCTCTTCTGATAATTGCCTATAAATTCTGAGGCAAGGCTCCATTTTCTACACACGAAAAACACTCCAGAACTTCTTTCTTTCTGAATATACTGCATCCTAATTCGCAGTCTCTCTCTCTCAAATTCGTAAGTGTGATTTTGCTCCGTTCTTTGAGTTCGTTGGTATCCTGCAGTTTGTATTGCCACTGTTGCAGGAAGGTTTATTCCGTTTTATCCTGGGAGGATTTAATCCATTACCTTGGCAACGTGTGAGGGGGTTAAAATTCCTTAAGGACACACAAGAAAATTGTGGACTCGGAATATTTCTTAAACTCTTATGTTTTTCCAGTTTCTTTTATTTTTCTAACAGTTTTGTCTGATTTTTGGTTTAACACAGTAACGCTCACATAATGTTACTCCAAATTTGGTGTAACACTATTCACACACCAAAATAGTGTAAGAAATGGTGTTGGGTTGGAGCACCAAAACATTAAATCTTACACCAAAATAGCATTTGACGTCAAAAATGGTGTTGAGTTGGAGATGGTCTTAAAATTCCAATATAAACAAAAAATAAAGCAGTAATTTCTTTCCAAAATATCTAAATTTTGGTGGACAAAAGTTACACCGGGCATGTACCGATAAAAAAATAACAAATTCCCGACGAAATAATTGCAGTGGGCAAAACTGGCCTAAAAAACATTGATATGACAAAATGAAAAATAGAAAACATAATGGTAAGGGAACATGGCACATTGTTCACAGTGAAAAGCAATTCATTAAAAGGTGATACAATGAACATTCACAAGCATGATGATCAACTATCATCAAACCTCCAAACAAGCAGGCAACAACACATTAGCTCAGATTTTGTTACAATCAATAATTGCTAAGGTTATTGCAATTTCGTCTAACTTTGAAATATTATTTTCAATCTTTTTTGTATTACAATCAAAAGTTAGATTTACATTAAATCAGATCTATAATTGTGTTTGATGTAATTCGCAAACCCTGGTTGTCTTTTGGGAGCACCTATCTCCCATCGATCCTGCACTTGTGGCTGCAGCCATGGGTGGATCCGGGACCGTATTAGCATCCTGGAAGACAGGAAACAGATCCTCCGTAGAGCAGAACGAATTGTTCTTACATCTCTAATCTCTCCTACCAAATGATCATAACTCATATGTGTCAAACTTTTATACCAGTTGGTAATATCAAGAATTCATAATTTTGGAATTAACTAGTTAAATGAATTATTGTGTTTTAGAAATGTAGTCATAATTCATAAGTTAGTTTTGTTCCTTACTTCCTTTTACTTCAAGTCTAAGAGGTTTCAATGCCCCATACCTATTCTTACTTCTTAGGAAGTTATAATAATTGCACTAAGAATAGTTCACCCTCTTTATTGGCTATAACATTATGCATGGAAAATCCCATAATTATTGTCCTAATGATGAAAACAACAATGATGGTAAAAGTTTATTTCTTTAGCCATAGAACTAGTGAACCTATATTTTATTTTATTTAACTACTAGAAATAACGATCATATTCTATTAAAACAACATTTTTTAAAAAGTTGGTAGACTATCACAATTTGGGATATCTGCAGATTATTTAGCGATTAAGCATTAATCTCGAGGCAATTATTCAAAAAGAAGTCAAATGCATCAATGGATCATTTTGAGTATTAGTAATTAATTTAATGGGGTTGACAATGACACTTCACCACTTAATCCTCTTCCAGTAAAGATGACATGAAAAAAATACGTAGTGCAATTACCAAACTCAATAACTAACTTTATTTTTAATTGATAATTAAAGGCCGGATAACTTTTTTTAATATTATTTTCTCTTGTTAGGAATATAAATGATTCGAATTATGCTCTAAGTCAGAAGTTTACAGCTAGTAGCTTATTGAAAGAATTGTAACCTTATATTTTTTTGAGTATAAATTTCGATTCTCATATGATTTTTTCTTTTAGTCACATTTCTTGAATACTCTCATCTTATTCATTTTCACCTAATCTTTTTCTTTTCCCTTTCTCTTACCTCGAACTTCCTCATTTCATTTTAAAAAAATAAAAAAGAAGAAAAACAACGTAATTGATTATGAGTTTGTTGAATTGCCTCTATCTAAATTACACTATGAGTATTTTAATTAATTTTTAATTTATTATTAAAGTTGACTTGAAAGCTCAAAAACGATATTTTTCTGATAAAGACAAAACTTAACTGAACATCTAATATACATTACGTTGCTTTCTTAACAAAAATTAGGTCTTAAAGTACTTCTTCATCATTATTTAAACTCTCAAATGCAAAGAAAATCTCTGTTCCCTCCATTGTCTTTAGAGGCGAAAATTATGTATTTCCTATTTGAGATATTGCTAATTTATTTATTCTCTTCTGGTAGGTAAAGGATGATATTGGAAGTTTGTCTGCTAATTTAAATATTTATTCTTCTTAAAGATTACTATTGTATTCGTTATCTTTTTTTTTTTCAAAAGTTTTTCAGGATAAGCTGCAACTGCTCTTCAATTGGGTAACCTGTTCACTGATTCAATTATTTATTTAATGCATTCTATCTTTTTATTATAAAATATAATTTTTTATTACGCTAAAATGAAATTCCACCTACCATTTACGTGTGTCGACATTTTTCAAAATAATATTTTCGATATTAAAGACCAAAAACGATAAAGAAACGATAAAAAGGGGACAAATGGTCCTTGACCACCAGAGCTGGTTTTTGTTAGTGGCTAGAATGTTTGGACAAGTCAATACAACTAATAATTTTTAATTCAAATTGAAAAACAAAGATTCTGCAATAATTGTATACCAGAAAATAATGTTAAATCACATGTCTTCCGGTTAAAAAAAAAGAATAAACAAATCCTAGTCTGAAAAATTTATCCAAACAGATCTAACAACAGGGTTTCGTCTTTTTTTTTTTTATTTTTTTTTTCTCTTCCTTTTTCTTAAATTCTTTTTGGGATGAGAGGGGATGGTAAATGGTATAGTAATTTACTTGTTGTATCACAACAACGACATAATATTGACGATCTAACACAAATTGAAATTCAGAATTTACCGATCTCTGATTTTACAATATTTTTAAATATTTCTGCATTTATAATAAGAGTAATTATTTTATATAAATTGTAATGATTGCGACTTTATTCTATATCAGCAAAAATCCCTCTCTTCCCTAAAATCCCAGGGAGAATTTTACTAGTATAAATTTATAATTACAGAGAACAGTAAAGAACTAGGGGAGTAAATTAGTAAATCTGGACTCACTGTTGTTTGAATCTTACCTTTATATTTTTTGGCAATTTCTTTTTTCAGGTCCTCTTCTTTCTTCAAATCCTTGTGTGAATTTTCCCTTTCCCTTTTTAGCTGCTTTTTCCTTTTCCCTCAGACAAATTGATTCCTAACTTTCTCTGTGGATTTTCCACTCACTCTTCCTTCCTCTCTGTCATCCACAACAGAACTCTTCTCTTCGCCGTCCACCGCTACGTCGCCATTTGTCGGTGCTCCAATCTCGTACCGAGTTTTCCGATTTGCTGTACGGAAATGGCAAAACGTGGCTACAAATTGCGTATCCTTTTTGAATTTTTCTCCTCGGTTTTTCTTCCTTACTTAAATGCGGTTCAAATTTGAATCTTATTGTGATGTTATTATTTTTATTTGATCTGAGAATATTATACAAAGCTATATAGTAGTAAGTAGCTGAAAATTGAAGGAGGACTTTAGTAACTTTTTTTTTCTTCAAAATTTTGAATTTGTTTGGGATTAATAAATTCTGATTTTTCCCCTACGCTTTTTGATTGAGCTAATAGTTTAGTGTTGTAGGTGCATATCTTGAACTTCAATGTGTAATTTTTTTTCATTTTTTCTTAGTTTCAAGTATGTGGAGAAGTATTAATTTTTCGTAGTATGTTGTTTGTGATTCTTGACTAATATGGAATATAGAGGAATTTGTGGCGCATTCTGGGAATGTAAACTGTTTAAGATTTGGGAAGAAGACACGTAGGCAGTTTCTCACAGGTGGAGATGATCAAAATGTGAATCTTTGGTCCATTGTCAAACCAACATCCACCGCCGTGAGTTCAAAAATTCCATCTTTTCTAGTTCACTTGCCTGAGAAATGTTGTTTTGCTTAATTGGGATATTTGAGTTTACTTTAACAATGAGGTCTTTCTTTTTCTATGAATTTTTAATTCAAATGCAAAATGCAGTAAATGGGTGATCTATTGTGATTATGCCTTCTATGCTGGAAGAGCTACTGCTGCTTTTGTTGTTGAATCCTAGTCTAGATAATTAGAATGAGTGATGATTGAGGAACCAAGCATAACGTGTGCAATTTGGACAGGGAAGGGAACTTTCGAAATTGTTAGTGCTGCCATTTAGTTCCAAGTGAGGTGACATTACATTGTTCCTTTATTGGTGCCTTATAAAAGTCTTTACCAGTTGAGTTTTGAGTTGCCGCTTGAAAATGCCAGAGTCCCGCGGTTTCTTTTGAATGATCCGAAACATGAAACATGTGGATCACATGTTTCCGAATTTTTTCATTCATCTTACTAATGTGTTGGTTACAACCTGTGCTATAACAAAGAATGCAACTATATAGCATATCCCAGCAGAGGCAAAAAATACTTCTCCCTCCTTTCAGTTTATGTGGCAACATTTCTTATTTTGTCTGTTAAAAAGGAATGACAACTTTCTAAATTTGACAACAAATTAACTTCACTTCCCATATTAGCCTTAATGAGAAGCTTTTATAACCACACTAATGTTATGTAATGTTTATGACCGCAAGTTTCAAATGTCTTGTAGCTGCACAAATGTTATGGTATGCTTATGACCATTCAAGTCGTCATTTCTTTCTTAAACTCCGTGTTTATCTAGACTTTGCACATAAATTGAAACAGAGGGAGTAGGCGATTTCTTCCCATTTGCCTACGCCGAGGTGGTCAGTTGTTACCCGGTACCTTTGCTTGTGGGAAGGAGAAGGTACCTGGTGGAATAGTTGAGGTGGGCGCAAGCCGGACACATCCCTCATTGAAAAAAAAGAACAAAAATATATGGAACTGTAAACCTTTCGAGTGTCTGGTGATTTGGTAATTCATCTAACTATCAATGCATGGAATTATTTGTTGACTGACTGTGATGTTAAGAGGTGACTGCTACATGATCTTATTTTTATTTATCTTAATTCATTTAGTTATTGGAGGGGGGTGCGTGCTCCTTTCCGATTCGAGAACATGTGGTTGAAAGTGCTAGGATTTGGTGACAAAGTGAAAAAATGGTGGACAAGCTATGGGGTATCAGGGACACCTTCATTCATCTTTCAAAGAAACTTAAACTGCTCAAGGGAGATATTATTAGGTGGAATAAGGAGGTTTTTGGGAGGGTAGAGGTTAAAATGAGGGAGCTTATGCATGAATTGGGGGAATTAGAGAGAGGGGAAGGGACGAGGGAGTTAGATGAATCTGAGAAAGCAAGACTGGGGGAAGTTAAGAGGGAAATAGTCGAGTTAGCAATAGCTCAGGAGACTAGTTGGCGGCGAAAATCAAGGGCGCTCTGGTTAAAGGAGGGGGATTCGAATACCAAGTTTTTTCACAGAGCTGCGGTTGCAAATCGAAGGAGAAACTTCATAGAGTCCTTAGTTGTGGATGGGGTGAGGATTGAGGGAGAGGAGGAGGTGAAGGGGCGATAGTGGGGTTTTATGAGAACTTATACAAAGAGGTGTTACTTGGAGGCCTACGTTGGGGGGAATAGAGTTCAAACACATAGGGGAGGGAGACAGTGAGTGGCTAGAAAGGGATTTCAAGGAGGAGGAGGTGCACGAGGCTGTGTCGAGTTGTGCTGGTGATAAGGCCCCCGAGCCTGATGGTTTCTCCTTGGCCTTCTTCCAACTCTGTTGTGTTGGGACACCATTAAGGGGGAGTTGATGGAAGCCATTGAATACTTCCACGTGAATGGTGTTTTCGAGAGAAGTATCAATGCTTCTTTTATTACCATTGTGCCTAAGAAAGAAGGTGCATCTTGTAACAGAGACTACAGGCCTATCAGTCTCGTGGGGAGCATTTACAAGACTATTTCTAAAGTGCTATCCATTAGACTCAAAAAGGTTCTTGACGTGTCTGTTTCGTCCTCTCATAATGCGTTTGTGGAAGGTAGACAGATCCTGGACGCTGGTTTGGTGGCAAATGAACTTGTAGACTCCAGAAGGAAAAATAGAGAAACCGGCTTACTATGCAAGTTGGACCTTGAGAAGGCTTTCGACCATGTCAACTGGGAGTTCCTGGATTTCATTATGATGTGGATGGGGTTTGGGGTAAGATGGAAGGGATGGATCAAGTTCTGCATTTCCTCAGTCAGATTCTCTGTCCTGGCTAACGGTAGCCCGTGTGGTTTCTTTGGCAGCTCCGGGGGTCTTAGGCAAGGTGACCCCCTATCCCCCATGCTATTCATTCTAGTGATGGATGCTCTGAATAAAATGTTGGATTGTGCGGCGGGCAGAGGCTTCTTGCGAGGATTTTCACCTTCGATCGGGGCGCCCAGTGCCCGAAGAGTCTCTCATTTGCTTTTTTGCAGATGACACCCTGGTTTTCTATGATGCCGATATGGATCAGTTGACCTACCTGAAGCAGGTCCTACAGTGGTTTCAGATAGTATCAGGACTCAAAATCAACCTCGGCAAGTGTGAGATTTTCCCGGTGGGTGAGGTTGCTAACATCGATAGTTTGTCTTATGTTCTCAGATGTAAGGTGGGCTCTCTTCCCACTAATTACCTGAGTCTCTCATTGGGCGCTTCACATAAGGATACTACGGTTTGGAATCCACTGATCGAAAGGGTCGAAAAAAGATTAGCAGGTTGGCAGAAACGGTACTTGTCAAAAGGCGGTAAGGAAGTGCTTATTAAAAGCACCTTATCGAGTATGCCCACCTATTACTTGTCCCTGTTGCAAGTTCCTGTTAGCATCACAGTAAAACTGGAGCGGCTTCAAAGGAGTTTTCTTTGGGATGTGGCGGATATAACTAGAAAGCTTCATCTAGTGAATTGGCAGACTGTCACTTTCCCAAAGAAGTGGGGTGGACTTGGAGTAAAAGATCTTAGGGTATTCAACAGAGCTTTGTTGGGGAAGTGGCTGTAGAGATTCAGGGTAGAAGAGCATGCTCTATGGAGGGAGGTCATAGTAGAAAAGTACGATTCCACGGGAGGTGGTTGGAGGACCAAGGCGATCACAACACCTTTCGGGTGTGGCATGTGGAGGAACATCATGAAGAATTGGGAAGGATTCAATGGCAACATCACTTACAGGGTGGGAGATGGAAGGAGAATCAACTTTTGGAATCATAGGTGGTGTGGAGAGAATACTCTGAGGGTCTCTTTCCCCCACGTCTTCAGACTTTCAAACCAGAAGACTGGCCCCACCCATCTTGTGATTCTTGGAGATGGGGGTTGCGTGGCGATGGTTTGTTCACCGTAAAGTCCTTTTACCAGAGTATGTTAGTGAGAGAGGAGGCCACTTTTCCATACTCCTCGATCTGGATTCCTAAGGCGCCCACAAAGGTGTGCTTTTTTGCATGGCTAGCGGCGAAGGGAGTGATCTTGACTGCTGAAAATCTGCGAAAGAGAGGAATTATACTTGTTAGTTGGTGCTACATGTGTAAAAGCTCAGGGAAAAAAGTTGATCATCTTTTGTTGCATTGCCCTGTGTCCTCGGGTTTGTGGAGGGCGATCCTGAATCTTTTTGGTGTTCAATGGGTGATGCCAAGCACAGTAAAGGAAATGTTATATAGCTGGGCCGGTTTCCGTAGGAGAAGAAAGCAAAAGGCGTGGAAGTTCGCCCCGTTAGCTCTCATGTGGATAGTTTGGGGGGAGAGAAATAGGAGAGCTTTTGACGGTATTGAGTCTCCTTTTTCACATCTTAAGAATAGTCTTTTATCTTTGATCGCTTTTTGGTACACTCATATAGCCCCTACTTGTATAGAAGATTGGGCGTCATTTGTAGAGAATCATGCTCTGATGTAAATTCTCTACTTTTTGGTATACTTCTCGTATACGGGAGTTCTCTCCCTTTTGATTAATATAATTTACCTTATCAAAAAAAAATCTCAGATTGAATAGGTCTGCCTTTGTACAATTTTGCAGAGCCTAAGTGGTCACACGAGTCCAGTAGAATCTGTAGCGTTTGACTCAGCAGAGGTTCTAGTGCTTGCTGGATCTTCATCAGGTGTAATAAAGCTATGGGATCTGGAAGAAACAAAAAGTAAGTTGATGTTTCTTTTTAACTCTATATTTTGTAATTTGTACTAGCTTTACTCTTAAAGTGTTGCAGTGAATGTGTTCTAAATGTTTATTTGATGACTTTGATGTGTTATCCTCTAAGCATTTGGCCTACATATTAAGTACCTGCTAGACCTATAGTTATTAGAAAGCATCAGCCAAAGTTGCCTTGGCTAGTTGGCCCAATGATTTTGGTGTAAATGAGCCAAGCGTATATCTTGACGGTAGTAAAGGGCTTTTTACGTAAAACAGCTTGTTGATTTGATTTGCTTATGCAAGTAGAAAGCTAACTGCTTCACGATGTTATGCTGTACAGTTAATTGCGATTAACACTTAGTGGCATGGTCATGTATTTATGAATCAACTCATATGGAACTGAAAGAGCATCTATGTGGATCTGCAGTTTAGACAAGAAACTTGCTTTATGATTTCAGGATTGATATTAGTCATACTTAACTGAACGTATTCAAGCGTTGAATTATCTGCCTATTAACTAAAATATGTGATCCTATTTCTTAGATGAGCAAGTATGTCTAGGTTGACTTCTAATCTGGTAAATGTTCTTGAAGTGTAGTGGTTCGCACTCTTAATGGACACAGATCGTATTGCACGGCTTGTGAATTCCATCCTTTTGGTGAATTTTTTGCATCTGGATCTATGGACACTAATCTCAAGTTATGGGATATAAGAAAGAAAGGGTGCATCCATACATACAAAGGTCACACTCGAGGAATAAGTACCATTAGATTCTCTCCTGATGGCCGCTGGGTGGTTTCTGGTGGATTTGACAATGTTGTGAAGGTAATTCCTAAGTTGGCAAAAGATGTGACATTAGTAGACTCTTTTTTTGCTAGAGTATTAACCTTTATTGTTAGTCAGGTATGGGACCTAACAGCTGGAAAGCTCTTGCATGATTTCAAGTCCCATGAAGGGCATGTTCGATCTATAGATTTCCATCCACTTGAGTTTCTTCTGGCAACAGGTACTTTTTTAAAATTCTGTGCCCGATCATAGAATTGGTTCTCTGAACGAATTCTTGTCTGACTTTCTTTTTTTCCTTACCTTTTTCTTTTGATGTAAATGATTCTCCTTACCTTTGTCCTTAACCTTTCTTTTGGTTTATTTCAAATTCCAGTTGTGATTCTACATCTTCTAAAAATAGGATCCATTATCATTACTTTTGTGGTTAACATACCGCTTAGTTTTATTGGCTTGCCAAAAGGCTCTGGGTTCTTGCCTTCCTTTGTCATAAATACTTGTACTTGCTTAACTTTCGATTAGAAATGAGAATCTGGTCAATTTTAGATGAATAAAGGAATCACAGGAAGAAGGTGCGTGTTTAAGAAGCAATAGGGCTTGTTTCACTGGTTTATTGGTCAGATTATGAGAATTTCAAAAGTGGTGGTGTACTTGAGAGTTGAAAATGGTTATAACTTTTTTTTAGCTCTCCATCTATTATAAGGAAAATCTTGTTATGGTCCATTTATGATGGTTTTTTAAAACCAGATCCATCATAAGATTGTATTGTTCAACCAGGATCAAATATTTTATTCTCAAATCTCAATAAAGCTTTGTACATAGTCTCTCTCCAAATAAAGATACTTTTTTTTTCCAGCTCTTACCATGTGACTTTGTTTCAACACTTGAGTTGTTCTCAGGTTCTGCGGACCGTACTGTAAACTTTTGGGATTTGGAAACATTTGAATTGATTGGATCTACCAGACGTGAGGTATCTATGCCATTTTCTTTCAACTTTTTATTCTTTAAAAAAGAAAAATTTACACCTTGTGAAAGCAAGATCTTGGAAGGTATTCTTAGTTGTGTGCTTGTTGGTTGTTAGATCATATCAAGATATTTGTCTACATTTCATGCTATGAAGTAACTCTGGCTACTTACCCCAAAAACTTATTTTCCTCTTGATGTTTGCCTTCTTGTTAGATTTTCTGTTATGAGCTTGTATCAAAATGCTCATATAACTAAATTAAATATTCTTTTATTTTGCTGTTACAAACATGATTTAGAAGTTGCACCAGTAACTTGGTTATACTACATGAATTGATTGAAGCAGTTATTTAGTGAGCATAATTATGAGGTTCTTTCTTAGATAAGCAATATAAGATCTAAATGGTTGTCTCATGCGAGTTTCTCTACCATGTCTCTCAGAGGATGATCGGAAGAGACAGTAGGGTACATAATGTCTTGGGATATCTACCTGTTAGAAATATTTCCTGCTGTCTTTGTGCCCCTTATGTTTCATTTTACTCTTGGATGCATTAGAAGGATAGGTGGGCTGAAGCCATTAGACTTGATTCCCACTCCAAAGTATTTACTTTTCAATTGAATGTGGCGTTCTTCTCAGGTGTAGAACCAAGAATAACTGGCTATCTGAAAAAAATTCTCTTGCTTATATAATTTCTTTTCTGGGCATTATTGATACTGGTACATATTATTCTTTCTTATGAGACAGGACATTATGTTGCTTCCCGATATATTTGTTTTTATTATATTAAAATTTAATCTACTCAGATACGCTATGTTTGTGGAAAGTTTTGACGTGCTCTTCTAGGCTGCAGGAGTACGATCAATGACCTTTCACCCTGATGGAAGGACTCTGTTCTGTGGACTGGATGATAGCTTGAAGGTTAATCTCCTGGCATTCTGCATTGCTCTAATTTTTGTTGAAACAAGCAATTCTGATGATTTTTTACCACCTTTGATCTGAAGGTTTATTCATGGGAGCCTGTAATTTGTCATGACTCTGTTGAAATGGGATGGTCAACTTTAAGCGATCTCTGCATACATGATGGGAAGCTTGTAGGTGGTGCCTATTACCAAAACTATGTTGGTGTTTGGGTTGCAGATATTTCGGTAATTACCTTGATCACTGAAGCTTAAGTCAAACTTGTACATGGTTTCAATTTAGGCTTACACTTGACCCTTATGTTTCAAGATCAGTTTTCCCCATTGGTTTTACTCTTTGTTTTACTTTTGTGCTCTTACCTGTCAGCTTATTGAGCCCTATGGAGCTGGTTTAACTCCAGAGAGACAAAGTAACTTGGAGCAGAAACAGGAACATGTGGAGTGTCGTCTAGAAAGAGTAGGAAGCAACAGGAGTTCTAATTCAAGTCTGCGCTGCACATCACCTGACATTGATTCCAAAGAAATAAAGAATATATATGTGGATAGTAAGTTGTTTTTACATCCTCCTCTCAAAAGCGAAAACAGACCATGAAAACTAAAAAGAAAATTAACAACCTGGCATTAAGGAACTCTAATATTGTCATCTTGTTCAAGTATAGCCATACACATAGGGTGAAATAGAATGGTCTTGGGTAATTTATTAAGACCTGATATCAAATCCAACTTGATGTCTGTGTACTGATGGTTAGCTTGAATAAACTTGGTCATTAGGTTGAACCAACTTGTTCTGTCTTTTTAGGTTTAGTAGCTTTACATGCAATGTTGGGTAATTAGAAGATCTGACCTTGCCACTGATGTACTCTTATATAGAAGGATTTGATGAATATCGTCATAGTTCTTCATTAGTTATTAAAATGCAACTTTTTATTGGATAACTCTTCTACTTCATCTAGTATCACAATTATCAATTTACATGTCCACATTTATTGCAGTTCTAATTTCTATGCATTTAAAAATCCATTTTGCAGGTGAAAATCCTGTAACCATAAAGAAAGTTACTCCTCATTCTCCAAAAGTGGTTCCCCCTTCAGATTATAAGGAAAACAAGAAACAGTCGAGCCAGAAGCTTAGTTCTGCCATTGATTTACCTGCAAAAACTAATGGATCAGCAGTAAGTAAATCATTTATCGTCCCCAGTGTTGTGCCTCGTGATATTCCAGAGGCAAAGAACTTGGATACTTGTAGAAGGGAATCTATTACTGCAAACAGGGCAAGTGGTGGTATATCACAAAAGCCGTCTCACATAAAGCGCCTGTCCAACAACAAATTCGATATGGAGAAGATTTCTGTGACTCTCGAGTCTGAATCTGCTGACAAGTTGCCTTGTACAGTAGATTGTAAGAACGAATCAGATATTGATAGCAGGCGTATGACAGATAATAGTTCCAGGGAGTGTTCTGAGGCAAAAGATTCAGCTGTCAAGCATGGTGGAGAACAGCCTGAGAAAGTATCATTGCTACCACCGCTAAATAATCAGGAGAACCGTTAGTTCTAAAATGCTCTTTATTTGAATCGGCTTTTAAGCTCTATTGTTTGTTTCCATGTTGCACGCTGTTCTGCTTCTGCATTCTTCCTCTATTATTCTTTTCTAGGTTTTCTGCTAATTTGGACCGTTGATATTTACTCTACTTGTAGGTTTCTTCATCTTGAAGGAAATAACAAAATTTAAACTATGCATAATTCCAGTCTGGTCTTTCAGTAGTGTTCAGAGATAAGATTGTCTTAATTTAATTATTTTATACTTGAGTAGTGGTTTGATGTATGATGTTTTTTGAAAAATCATAATTAGCTTGCAAATCCTGCAGTCTGAATGATCATCGTTTGCTTTTGCCTGATACTTCGTAAGCCGCTGTGTCCACTTCCTGGTTTGGCGACATTTTAGTTCTCTAGCAATGGTTTAAAGTTGTAACTCAAAAGTAATGCTTTACAGTTTTGTATTTGGTCTTTCCCGTGCACATGCATAAGTTACAAGCATGGCACCAAATATTGACTTTATTTCCATTATGTTTCAGGTAATGTGGGCTTGGAAGGCAGGAAAGAGTTAAATCCGGTTAAATTTGTGAATGGAGGTTGGTATCTGATAAAATTTTGTTATAACAAAAGGAATTTTTAAAACGTTTTTTTTTTTTTTTTGAAGTAAAACTTCAAAAGAATTCTAATCAATCCTTTGTTTAAAATGGCAGTGGCAGTAGTGCGAGGAAGGACACGCAGTTTGGTTGAGAGGTTTGAGAAAAGAGAAGGGTTGAACATGGATGATATCCTTAAGCTAGATGCGGTGTCTCATTCTAAAACTGAGGAAGTAGAAATATCCCCTTTGGCACCTTCCTGTTGTAAAGATGAGGAACCAGAAACCTTCATTAAAAAAAGAGATGAGGAACCAGAAACAACCCCTTCGACAGCTTCTCGTTTTAAAGCAGAGGAAGCAACACGCCCTTTGCCTCCATCTCATTCTGGAATCGAGGAAGCAAATGCATGTACTTTGCCAGCTTCTCAACATGAAGTTGAGGAATTAGAAGCATCCAATAAGCCTGATTCTAAGTTTAAATCTGAGGAAGTAAAAACAACCCATTTACCAGCTTCTCATGTTGATAAGTTAGAAGCATCTCTTATGCCAGCTTCTCAGTTTGAATCTGAGGAAGTAAGAGCATCTCATTTACCAGTTTCTTGTTCCAAAGCTGAGCAATTTGAAGCATCCCCTAAACCAGCTTCACAGGTTAAATCCGAGGATGTAAGAAAATCCCGTTTACCAGCTTCTCGTTCAAAAGCTGAGGAATTAGAAGCATCCCCTGTGCCGTCTTCACAGATTAAACCTGAGAATGTAAGAAGATCCCGTTTGCCAGCTTCTCGTCCTAAAGCTGAGGAACTGGAAGCATCCCCAATGCCTGTTTCTAAGTTTAGGACCGGAGCAAGAACATCCCGTTTGTCAGCTTTTCGTCCAAAAACTGAGGAAGCTAAAACATCACGTTTATTAGCTTCTCGTTCTAAAGCTGAGGAAGCACAAACATTCCGCTTGTTGTCTTCTGGTTCTAATGCTGAGGAACCAGTAACAGCCCCTTTGCTGGTATTGAGCTTGTTCCACCTATACTTGATTGTTTCTTACATGGTTCTGTTTTGTTGATATGTTGATATTGCTTGGTCTATGTGTATCAGACATACCTTTATGTGCTAACTAATGGTGCAAATGCTGATATACACGTCCTGCACTGTGCTAACTGCTAAGTAAATTATGCAAGCCCAAAAAAAAATCTTTAATAGCTAAAAGTGCTTGTTGATTTTGTGAACATAAGAAATTCTAGTTAGTGCAAGTAGAGAACTTAACAGATAATATACTTGTAGTGTGTCTTAAAGAGTTACCATTACAAGGAGTTAGTATATTATCATTTTTGAACTTTTTCTTCATGGTAGAACTCCACAAAACAATTATTTGATTAAGCTTTGAATTGGATTATTTTGAAGCACGACTGGTGTTTTAATTGAAGCTCTTTTTCTCGTTTTCTCCATGTACTTGTGGGAAGTTGAGAACCTTTAGCTCCTTTGGTCTCAGTCTCTCACCCTCTCCTCTTTGTGATTTGAAGAATTTTCACAAAAATAACCACATTAATAAATAATAAAAAATAAAAAGAGAAGATATTTTTTTTTCTCTGCCTCAGCTTTGTTTTCCCCTTCCATCTCGGAAGTTGAGACATGGAAATGGAGGTGGAGTTAGGGTAACTGATTTTACTTGTAACACTGACTCTATTGCAGCTTTCTCTTTCAATATTTCAATCTATATTTGGTAAACTAGATGATGGTTGGCTTGTGCAGTAATTACAACATCGGCCCAACTCTTTGTTTTTTGCATACATGCAGAATACAGATCAGCAGACTATTGCACGGCATGAGTCAGCTCAGAATAATAATGTTGTTATTGAAGATCTTATGCAGGGCCATGATGTGCTACTAAGTTCGTTTAGATCTCGCCTGACAAAGTTGCAGGTAACGTTTAGCTGATGATCGTTTGTAATTGAAGCTTCTGGTTACGCGTTTCAAAACTGTGTGGCATGCAGACTACGTAGGAAATTTGGAGATCTTTCTGTTTGATACTTATGATATAGAAAATCTGTTTGTCATTTTGTAATGCTTGAAGCCTGTGACAAGTATAGTCTTTTAACCTCTCAGGTAGTTCGTCACTTTTGGGAACGGAATGACATTAGGGGTGCTATAAATGCCTTGAGGAAGTTGCCAGACCATTCCGTGAGCATTCATTGAAACTTCTCTGTCATGGCCTCTTCCCAAATATTATATTTGACAAATAGTTTAACATGTTTCTTAAATTTATGTCCTGTTGCAGGTACAAGCTGATGTTGTTAGTGTCCTCGTAGATAAAATGGAGATTATCACATTGGATTTGTTTTCCTGCTTGCTGCCTGTACTACTAACCTTACTTGATAGTAAGGTAGAAAGGTAAGTAGTGATGCAACTCACTTGTTCAGTTGTTTGCTATGTATTGACGTATTTATCTCCTCAAAGTCATAATAGTTTACCTTCGTACTGCACTCTCTTGATCGTCGAAAATTGTGAATGTCTGCCTTTGCTTCCACTTTGACATTCCTTCAAATATTTACTAAAGTGCTGCTCTAATAATGACTACCTCATACGTGGTGATTATTATTTTTTTTTTCATACCATTATCCAAGGGGTGACCAATCAAGCCAATAGCTTTATTGGTTTTTTCCTCTCCATCTTGTGTAATTAAAAGTTCTATCAAATACGAAAATAAATAAATTTGGAAGGCTGGAACCGAAAAGAGTGAAGGACATACAGGTCTTCTCAAACCTTGATATTTTATGTGGCTTTGTTATCAGTGTTTAATGTGGTTCTGAATTGGTCCAATTGAAGCTAAGAAGATAAAAGTGATTTTCTCATATGGTTTAGCAGCTTTAAGTTTCATGGTTTTGAGCTCGTTTGGATTAGCTGATTTGAAGTAGCTGATAAGCATTAGGTGCTGAAAAGCACTTTTAAGTGCTGAAACTGATTTAATAAATAAGCAGTTACGTGTTTGGGTACAAGTGCTGAAATTGATAATAAGTTGCTGCAGTATTTGATAAAAAAGTGCTGATAAGCTCTTTTTCAGTTAAAATGACTTAAATAACCTTAGAACGTTTTACACTTATAAGGGCATAATTTCTTCAAAATTTTTGATTCCAGATTGATTCAAATACAAAATATTCTATTTGTCATTTTATTTAAATACCACTGTGCTTAGATAAGATAATTTTTATGATAAATATAATTTATTTTATGATAAGCATATAATCATAAGTTATAATAATTAATAAATTGATAAAAGTTTTTTCATCAAAAAGAAAAAATTTGATAAAAGTTTCTCAGTAAAAAATAAACCTAATTAGGACAAATTATTTGGAGAGAAACAAACATTGTCTTCATTACCACAACACTAAGAAAGCAATACACCAAACATTTGATATGTCCTCATTTATTACATACAGTTCAAAGATTAATGCACAATCACATAGATATAAATATGCAAAGGAATAGAGAATTTCCTTATTAAATAGTCAATGAGAATTGCAGACTTGAAGATGTGTGTGTGTGTGTGTGTGTGGGGTGGGGGGGGTGGGGGGGTTAGGTAGACTACGTGAGGCAG
>NW_017670522.1:526072-569182 GCF_001879085.1 Nicotiana attenuata
GTGGGGGGGGGGGGGGGTTAGGTTGAACACTTGAGGCAGTGAGTATCGACGTAGGAGTTTTGTTCTAAAAAGGAATATTTTAAGGATAAAATAGTAAAAATCTTGGTCAAACTTAAAGTGCTTATAAGCTAAAAATTCATAAGCTAGGGGTGACCAGCTTATTTTTGACTTATAAGCACTTTTAACTTTACCAAACACATAGATAAGCCGAAAAGTGCTTATAAGCTAGTTTGACCAGCTTATAAGCTTAGCCAAATGCCCTCTTTGTCTATGTGGATGTGGTAGGGTTGCCTTACACTTATTGATTTATGGAATTCTACTGTTAAAATTTTTTTTCGATTCCACTGTTAAGTTTCACAGTTCTCCCTTATTTAAAAAAAAGTTTCCTTTTTACATGTTGAATGCTTCGTCCTTTTTGTCCTCCCACAGGCATGCAAATGTTTCCCTGGAGCTGCTGTTGAAACTTGTTGCAGTCTTTGGGCCGGTAGTTCGTTCAGCCGTTTCAGCACCTCCATCTGTAGGGGTTGATCTTCATGCAGAAGAAAGGTAATGTTGCTTAATGATTAGGCAGCTCACTTTTCATTTTTTTGCTTGGGTGATAGTGAATACACAATACTTGCATGTCTGGCCGTCTCTAATTTCTTACACTGTAAAACAGAATCCAGTGCTGCAAACAGTGCTTTGCGTATCTCCAAGACATACAGAAAGTACTTCCAGCACTTACTAGGTAATTAAGAATCCACTTTTTACTTTTCATTATTATGATTACTCTTATGATTTTATTTTATTGGTGGGCCAATTCATGCTCTCTGGATTTGGGATAGAGTTGCTAGATTTCAGTTAGAATTTCTAAGTCAGAAAAATGACTAGTAGCGCCGCACCATGTTTGAGAATCATCAATTAAAGGTGTTGAAAGCAAGCTTCATAGTCAATGATGCACAACAAACTTCAAACTTAGTAACGGCAACATCTTTAGGTTCTGGTTTCATTGGACAATGGATATTATTAAAGGGTGGATTTCCAATCATTTTCGTCTATCTTCAGTTTTGTACATTGAAAGATGTTTACTTCCATCATAGAAGCTTACTGATCCGAGTCCCGAAGCTTCATGATATGGTGTCTGAATATGTTTGGTTTGGAGGGCAGGGGCCTAAGGCTTGATTTCTAATTGATAGGTGTGCGTTGAGCTTTTGAAATATTCAAGAATTGATGCAACTTGTTGTCGATTAGAATTCTAGTTGATATCTTTACCTCCTTTTCTTACATATCTAAAGCAGCTAGAAGCCCGGAGTCCTCCTGTCTTGATTTTGTTGGCTACTCACTTTTTGCTTACATTCTATTATTGTAGGAGAAGTGGTCTGTTGGCAAAAGGTGCATTACAATTAAATCTCCTACTTCAGGAATCGTAGTCCAGTTTATCATACAACAGAATGGAAGTTAGCTAATATAGATATTATCCAACTGATGGGCTCTTTTTGGACTCCACAATTTTGTTCGTCGGATTTCCACGCTTGCTACCATTTTCAACATCCTTGTAATAGCGGAAAACAGGCAAGACGGAGATGCGATGTCTGTCCTCTGCCACTGCAACTGGTTTCGGAGCAACTGTAAAATTCTGGACATATAACCTTTTGGTGATCACAAATGGCTGTCTTCTTTCAAATACGGCATGAACATACTTAAAGTTCCTGGCTGTATGTATCCATATGTAAGTTGTGTACATGTATCTGTAATAGTAAAAATGGGATGTATATTACATCATTTGATCAATGAAACATATGTTCATACGTCTTTTCTTCTCTTGCTATCGAAACTCAAAATATTGTATTTTGTTCTCAAGTTTACTATAAAGTTTCAGTGGTCAACTGGTGCAATATTAGAAGAATTAAAGTTGCTTACTGAGTTACTGGTATTCCAAATGGCAAGACACTAGACATCAAGTGAAATGGACACTCAGAAAAGGTCTCGGATATATAGAAGAAAATGAATGCCTATAGTAGGTTACAAGTATAAATAGAAAGTACTTTCACAAACTTTAATCCCTTTCGCACAATAGCGCAACAGAATCTGAGCTTAGCTACAATATTTAGTTGATCTTCTAAACATTTCAAATATTTTCTCGACTATTTTCGTAGATAAGTTTTGGAGAATCTTCTAAAATTTCGACAATGGTAGATCCAATAATGAGTTAGCTGGTTTGGCAGAATTCAGTATTGTGGAATAAAATTATATATGTATATCTGAGCGCTAAAAAAAGAAATAAATTCAGGAATTGCCATCCCTGAAGGAAAGAAAACTCTGTTAAAGAAGGCATTGGAGCATCAAATAACGTACCTTATTTGAAAGGTATTTTAATATTGACCTAAAAGGACCTAAGTCCAAACACTAGAGTATCACTGTAAACTAAGTTGGTTATCATTATTTTGTTTTTTTCTTCATTTTAGTTGGTTACTCCGTATTAAGTAATTACTTCCTCCGTTCCAACCCCGAGGGGTAGCTCAATTAGTAAAGGACTGAGGACAAACCGGAGGGCCACTGGAGGCATTACAAACCGGCCGCGTCTCCAGGGCCCCGTGGAACTAACCGTGGTGCACGCATTGAAATAGTGGGTCCCGGTGGGTACAACTAGTCGGGTTCGCAAAGCGATGAAACCACGGTTAAAAAAAAGAAAAATTCCTCCGTTCCAATTTATGCGAACCTGTTTGAGTGGACACGGAGTTTAAGAAAAAAATAAAGATTTTTGGAATTTATGATCCTAAAACAAGTCAAAAAGAGGTCCAGAGTATTTGTGTGGTTATAAAAGCTTTTCATTAAGGGTATAATTGTAAGTTTAAGCTAAATTGTTACCAAATTTAGAAAGAGATCATTCTTTTTGGAACGGACCAAAAAGGAAATTGGTTCGCATAAACTGGAACAGAGGGAGTAATATATTTCTCTCTACAGATTAGACATATAAGTTTAAAGCAGTATAAATATATTTTGGCATTGATTTAGAATAACAAATTAATTTTTCTAAATTTTTTTTATAGGAACTTAAAATATAAAATACTACGTATTAACTTACTATATAATCAGTTATATAGCACACTGTATATGTATGTAAACTCAATCTCATAGGGGCATTAAATTCGAAATCACTCACATCATGCCACGTGTAACACGACAATAGTCCATTCCACTAATGGATATACGTTATGGGGGAAAAAAGAATAAACATACGTCATTTTTTAAACTTCAGGGGTCATTTTAGTTTATAAAAATTAACACTTTGACCCCAAAAATAAAGAAAATGTCTTCCACTGTTCGTCCTGCAGAGGTGCAGAGTCCGAGAGAGGGAGAGAGATTTTTGTTTCAGGTAAACCAAAATTCTCGAGAAACAAACAGTAATCTCCATGTTTTTCTCTTCCAATAACAACCATTTTTCATCAATAATTTTTCTCCTTTTTCCTTTCTTTTCCATACTTCTTCACTTGAATTCCCTTATCTTCAACCTTCACACAATTCCGTCAACCCCTTTTCTCTCGCTTTTTCTTCCCTAACCAAAATTACCACAAGCCCAGAAAATTCTGAACACAAAAAAAAAAAAAAAAAATTAAAAAACTGAACTTTTCAGAAATCAACCTTCTAACCTTGCATTTTACGTCCAGGAAACCACCTTTATTTGAAAAAAAAATCATGATTTCCCATTATCTTCAATCCCCAAAAAGCAGTTTTTCCCCTCCTTTTTTGTAATTCCCGGTGATATTTTGCGTCGTGGTGGTTGTTGCTAACGTGCGCCGGGTGCTGAGATTAGAGAAACTTGGTGTCAGGTCGGTCGGGTCGGGCCAAGTTAGAAACTCTAAGGGTGGGACATTATTTTTGTCTAGAAATTATCTGAGCCGTACACGTAGAGGTTCTGGATTGTTTGAGCCGTTTAATGGAGGGAGAAACAATGGGTGTGGGACCCAGGAAGATGAATTGGGGTACGTGGGAAGAGCTTATACTCGGTGGTGCTGTTCGCCGACATGGGACGAAAGATTGGAACGTCGTCGCATCGGAGCTCCGTGCCCGGACTGTATATCCTTATTGCTTTACCCCCGAGGTTTACACTTATTTACGTTACGTGCCCCTATCATATTATGATTGCGACAACACTCCGTTTGTTTATTTTGGTTTGTTCGTAATCTCCGCTTTTTTTTCTCCTGTTATGGAAGAATTATTGTCCTTTGTCGGGTATTTGCCTTATCTACTACTATAGTATTTGATTTTGTGGGGTCCATCTCATAGGAATAATTAAATAGGATTAATTCATTAATTAAAAAAATATCAATTTAAACGAGACAACAACCTTATTTTTGAATTATGTCTGGTCCAGGGTGGATTTTTAGAGTTTTAAAATCTGTGCATCTTGACTACTTATCAGAAATACTTACTTACACTCACTACATGCACCAAAGGAATAAGTAAAATAGTAAATGACATGTTTTTTTGCACAAAGTTTATCACTTAATCATAATTAATTTACTATTTACAATGTACTCCTAGCTTAATTTATCATTGGCTATGTTAAATTATCATACTTTGGCGCATGCATCGGGTCTGAGTAAATTTTTCTCGTTGATTATCAGTCAATGCTACAAATCTTCTATGTAGCAGCAGTGGAAATTTCCTTCTTAGAAAACAAAACTACGTTTTTGGATAAATAGTAAATTGTTTGGTTGTGTACTTGTGTCCCCGTCTGTCCTACAAAAATTGTGTAGATGGAATTACAAAATTATTGTTGATGGTTGTGCGGTGGGGGTTGGGGTGGGGGTGGGGGGTGGGGCATTAGGAACTTAATTATGTGTTTGCTTCTCCTTCAAGGTGGAGAAGGTCTGTGTACACACTACCCTCCTCAGACATTACTTGTGGAATTATACTAGGTTTGTTTGTTGTTCTCCGTCAAGGTGGACCATAATCTAAAATAATAGTAATAAATAAATAAAAGGTGGAGCAGAATCTGAAGCTTTTGGTGTGTCATAATGGTGTTGGGGTAGCCTAAACTTTGTCTTTATTGGTTGATATGTGGCTGCCATATAAAGAGGCGACCCCAATGAATATTGGGATCTTTTTAGTTTGTGGTTCAACAGATTTCATATGTTTGTTATTCTTGGTTGCTTTATGTTTTTGTTTCCACTAACCAGAGATAAGGACATCATGAAGTATAGTAGTAACTTTTTTTCAATGATTTTAGTGCTTTTCTGACCTATGACTAGCCAATGAATAGAACTGTAACAAAATCAACTTCACTGCATTTTCTTGACCTTGTGTTCTCCATTCCTAAGTTTTCCATACCTTTATCCATACTCTAAGATATGCTGATATGATTAATTGACGAAAAACTTAACTTCAGGCCTGCAGGACCAGGTACGAGGACTTACGTAAGCGCTACTCTGGCTGCAAGTGAGTCAAAGTTCTTCAACTTCATGAGCTTATTAGTTTATTCATGAATCCAGTACCATCTCAGTTATGGCTTTCTGACACATATATGGAAGTTTGTATCCATCTTATGGGGTGTACAATTTCTTGAGTTGTTTTATCTTGTAAATACACTACTAGCTTAATCCTCACCTTTGGAATGGATCCATGGTTTCCGTTAAGTTACTGATAATTGAGCATTGTAGGATGTCATCCTTGCCCTAACCAATGTGCTACTTGTTTAACTTTCTTTTGGCTAGTGCTTGGTTTGAAGAGTTACGAAAGCGACGAGTTGAAGAGCTGAAGCGGGAATTGGAGAGATCTGAAAGCTCCATTGGGTTAGTAAATATGTTGCTTCCCTGTTTTAAGTTGATAAGCAAATACTTGCTAATAAATCCTGGCATTTTGAAGTTCTTGGCCACACTTAATGCATTTCTATAGAGAAAATCTAAATAAAAAAATATCTGTGACCTCGGGTAATTATATTTTTTGCTCTCATAACCCCCACCCCCCCACCCCCCACCCCAAAGCTCACTTTTCTGTGGTCCTCAATAAATAAGAGAAAATAAATCTAGAAAAAGTACGAGAAAGGAGAATGAAGAAAGTATCAGGAAATGCGTAGTCATGTTATCTTGTGATGTTTGGCATAAACTTAGGCTCCATAGATGAATCTGATGTTCTGTCACTTTTTTCTGCATTTGAATAGCATAAAACTCCTGTTCCATGAGCCAAATGGTTAATACATGTATGCAATGAGCAGTCTCTTGGTCCCATAATTTTCTGTTTCCTTAACACTGTGATTACCAAATATTATCTTTATGCTCATTGTCAGGTTTCTTGAGTCAAAGATTGAAAGCCTAAAGGCTGAGAGGGAACAATCTGGTCAGTTAGACTATGGACTGAGTCGCACTGAATCTCCTGCTCCTCCGACAAAATCAGAAGATATTGAGTCTTTTGTGAAAGATGAAGCAAAAGATGGGCTGTCTGCTGGCAGCTTCACACTTGATATTAGAACAAACCAGTCCCCTGAGTCTCAGGTTCCCACCATACCCTCAACAGATGTGAAGCTAGAACGTTCAGAGTCTTGTGAACGGGACAAAGTTCCAAGTACAAGCAAGGTGACAGAGGTTTCCAATGGAAATGGAGGGGCTGTAAGGAAGAGAAGAGGTAAGAGGAGAAGAAAAGATACCGTTTGGGATGCCAAAGAAGGGAGCATTGAGGAGAGTGACAATGTATGTTCTACCAGTCTCGCCTCCACTTCTCACTGTAAAGAAGCATTAACCAGTTGTGAACAAAGTATTAGGCATTCAGCAGTAAGTGATCATAGAGGAGGTTTATCTAGGTTTAGGAACGATGACCTGATGAGGATTTTCACCTCTATTACACAGCATGAAGCTGCTATGGTCTTCAGGCATCGTCTTGATAGTCAGAAGAGAGCAAGATACAAGAAAATGATAAGGCGACATATAGATATCGAGACAGTAAAATCAAGACTGGCGAGTTGGTCAATCAAAACACCAGGTGAACTCTTCAGAGATTTCCTTCTGCTAGCCAATAATGCCATGGTATTTTACTCGAAGAGGACGAGGGAATACAAAGCAGCAATGGCTTTAAGAGACATTGTCACTAGAGCATATCGACAGCATTACAAAAGCTCTTACTACAAAGCTACATCTTCCCTCCTGCCCTTTCCAACGATTGGTAATCCACCTGGGAAGCCACGAAGTGTTCGCCCTCGCCCTTCTAAAGACAAACTTCAAGCCAAGTATGGCAATAATATGAAAGACATTATTGCTGGAAAAGTAGGAAGACAGAATCATAGACCAGGTGATGCTGATTCTAAGGTACCATTGCAATCTTTGTTATCAGCTAAGAAGGGCTTCAAGAGGCCTGAAAAAATCAAGCGTGGACCGATTATCGAGTCTGTTAATGTACAAACTAAAGTACAAGCTAAGGAATCCACACAACATAATATTAAGGTTAAAGAGGACCATCGAATTAAGCCTGTAACCAAAGAAAGGAAAAGGGCTCGGCAAAAGTGATTTGTAGTTTCCATAATCTTTAGTTACTTTATCCACTCTCTTTTTTTTTTCCCTTCATTTTTTCATCTTTCTATTTTCTGTGGCCATTTTGCGACTAGGCCTCATCTTGAAAGAGGAGAAATGCAGGTGTAATACTAATAAAGGTGTGATTATCAGCTTCAAATTAGTTTCCATGTAAGTATTACCCATAAATGATAAATGTGTAATCTCCCAAAAGTAATGTACTTATTTAATGGTTAAAATATGTGTAAACTAAACATCAATCTATGAAAAGGACTGGTTTAATGTGAGCTGCATCACTACCGTATGCCATCACAGGTGTTTGTTTAATAAAAGATGAACAAACTCTTCTGCACAACTTTTTAAATAGTGACAAAATTTAAACAGTGGCCTAAAAATGGGTTATTGGGCTTTTTGTGAAGCAAAATGTCCACTTGTCTTGCGCCCAATTGGTTTGGGAGTACATTTTGAGACGGGTCCTCTTCATTGATGATTGATCCACGCAGTTATTTCCTCTCTTTCAATTTATGTGTCTTAATATGGTTGGACACGAAGTTTAAGAAAATAAAGAAGATATAGTGTCAAATGTAAAATGTGCGTAATGTATAATAATGATTTTAAATATGTCATGTGAAAAGTTAAAAGATTAAATACAAAAGATTAGGAGTACATTCTTTTTAAAATGGACTGAAAAGAAAAGTAAGGACACTATATTGAAACGGATGGAGTATTATAGTAGACGTGCCACCAACTCTATGAACAAAACATCACCAAATCGGATATCCTCATAATAAATTAAATAGATAAATAAAGAACTGCCCCAACTATGCCAATAGCCAAACACTTTAGGGCATAAATAAATGATTAACTAATTGGTGAGAGAGACTATGGAATAAGATAGATATTAAAATAAACGTTCCTTTGATTAAATTAGTTCAATGGAGTCCCACATGTCAAAGAAAACTAAAATTCTGGATCTCTAATTATGCGCAGAGTAAATTACACTAACTAGCCTTGTAATATTACTCAATTTTAAATACACCTCATATATCTCTAAATTAAATATTTAATACCCCTATACAACTGTGTACTGACATTTCGGGGATTATAAATCAGTTTTTGTTAAAACTACTCAGATTAATATAAAAAAAAACTAGGGATTCTACTACCTTAATTAAATGGGTCAGTTGAACCATGCAGAAACCAACTAATCCTAATGTAGACACATGCCCTGCAAAAATTTATTAGTTTACATACAATCTTTCCCTAGCCCCAGGAGACTGCGAGTTTTTGGCCAATATTGTCCCTTATCTTTGAGGGTCGGTCTTTGGTCTCTCAGATATAATTCTGAGTATATTTAGTCCCTTAAGTATATTAAAGTGGAGCATCTTTAGTCTCACTAACACAATATGTTCAAAAACTAACGGTATTACCCAACTCTGATTCATGAAGCAAATCTTCTGCTCTGAAGCAAAACGTTTTCTCTCCTTTTATTGCATAATACAAACTATCACTTTAATTCCTCATTTTTAGATAGTGTCTTCTAAAATTTGACTTTGAAAATATCCCCTTCTGTGCCAATTTTCAATGAGAAAATGACACTATATAGCCGCTGTAAAAATAATAACCTAAAAAAGGTTTAAAATTTGTACACTTTTTTTTGTGTGTATATATATATATAGTGTCATTTTCTCATTGAAAACTAGCATAGAAGGGGATATTTTCAAGGTCAAAATTTTAGGACACATTATCTTAAAGAGAGGAATAAAGTGATAATTTGCATTATACAATAAAAGGAGAGGAAACGTTTTGCTTCAGAGTAGAAGATTTTCTTCATGAATCAGATGTTAGGTAAACCCGTTAGTTTTTGAACATAATATGTTAGCGAGACTAAAGGTGTTCCACTTTAGCATACTTAAGGGACTAAATATGCTTAGAATTATATTTAAGGGACCAAAATAGATCTATCCTAAAAAATAAGGAACAATATTGGTCAAAAACTCGGAGACTACCGACAACACCAACTCTGAAATCTGAATTCTCTTTGTTTGTATTGGCCGTATCTTGGAAAGAGTCAATTGACGATTTTGCCTATTAAATATTTGAGATTTTCTTTTTCCTTTTTCTCAGTTTAACCATTTGATAAACAAAATTTACTGCTCCCATTAAATTTAGGTGGAGTAGCTATTTTTGTGATCCAAATTGGGACATCTTCGTTATTTAACTGTTCTCCTGAACGACTTCCCTTTGTTGATTCAACAGTTTCTTAGGAATTTTTATAGGGGCGTCACTAACTACATGAACAAAAACATCATCAAATCAAATTAATAAATGAATAAAAAAATAAATAAATGGAGTAATAGACTTGTCCACATACACCTGTATTCATGCATGTTACACATAGTTGAACTTTGTAAAGAGAATATGGAAATTGGAACAAGATAGATATTAAAGAAAAGCATCCCTTAATTATGCTACTTAATTAATCAATAAACAAAAAACAGTATGTCAGAGATCAACTTCATATTTTAAATTGTATTTAGTGTAATATTTGTAACTTAGATGATGTTACCACATAGAGGGAAGGCTTATAAATTAGTTTTTGTAGTAAACTAATTAGATTAAAAATTAAGGCTGCAACTAGGTATATAGGACATAGACATAGCTAACTGGACAATGAATATTTGGGCGGCTAACTGGTAATGTCAGATTATATATAAAAATAATTAGGGGGTGAATAGATATTTATTTTCCTGATGTCGAAGAGTTATTACTCTCACGCCTTCCCATAAATCCATCTGAGGCATATTAGGGAAATGCCAATAAATTAAATATGCACCTCCATATCTAGTGTATTTCATTAGCTCTAATACCAGGACGTTGGACTTGATCAACACTATGGTGCATTTTTATGTCATTTTTAATAAATAAATAAATAAGGAATAGAGAAGGTATATAACTTTTTGTTTTGTTCGAAAATGTAAATACACCTGCTGGGACCAAAAAAAAAAAAAGAAAAATTGTACATACCTTTTTTCTTTTTTTTCAACAAACTGTACATACCTAACCCTACATCAACGGTGTTAGGTTCAATAATGCAGATTGGAGAGGAAAAGAAAAACCAAAAATACCAAAATATCTTTCACGAGACTCCAAAGGCTTAATAATACACCTTTTCTCTCATTTTTCTCATGTTCCCCAAACTCCCTCTCTACCCAGGCCTCAAACAATGGAAAACAAATACTCCGTGTATATATATATATAGGTGTGAGGGGCAGATTTAGGGGCGGAAGGGGTCCTTCGTCAGAAAATTGTACTCTATATATATATGTTTAACCAAAAAGTATACTACTCTTTGTTAAACTAATTAAATAATAAGTGAGGTGAAAGGTCAATCCTAGTCAAGCATAATAATTCCTAGATCTAGTTTAGAACTTGGGTGACACCGTTTGACAAATGCTCGTGTATTCAGTCATTAAATGCACACTTTAGGGCGTAAATGAAGAATGAATAATGAGCAATAAATATGAGAAATGCCAATAAATGTAAATAGGAACAACAATGCACCCAAATATCAAATGATGTGGAAGATTCTTCCTTCTGACAGCGAAATATGGCAGTAGACAAGAATATGAGTAATGCTTTCTTGGATCGTGTGAGTGGAAAGGAAGAATAATCGATAAAATCAATCACTATGGAAAGGTAAACTTTATATTTTCTCTCAATAGTCAACTTCTTACAATAGTTTCTCAGATTCAATCTCACGTGCCCCCTTTTCTTTTCTCTCTCTTTCTATTTATATGGGATATTCTCTAAAAATCCTAAAAAGTACAACAAAGGGAATATCCAGGAGAATATTCCTGTCACTAGTTCCAAGATTACACTAGCCGTTATTCCTATTCTTCGTTATTCGACCTCGACCTCTACGGCTCGCTCAACGACTGCTCGTTGTTGGGCTTTGGTCGACCTCGTCCTATCTGCCCAAATCGGAACACAGTCTTTTCACCTTACGATCTTTTCACGCCCAACTTCCTCAGCAAGATTTTCACCCATACAGTTTGTCCCTCCGCTTGTCGGGGTCACCTTCTGGTCGGCCCCGATGAGGGGACCTTTTCAGTTGGCGATTTGTGAAGAAATTTTTGGCGTGGTGATCGAGTGGAGGTGCCCGTTGCCGAAGCAATGATGTGTCTTTTTTAGATTCGTGGTCACAACGCATGCGTCATCATTGCGCATATTTTCGATGCGTTGCCTCGTTCCTCGAGTCCCTGTCGTTTCGATTCCAAGGCTATTGGCTATTGCTTACATCGATTCGAACGCCCCTGAGGTCTATAAATAAAGAGGGGGAAGTTTCTCAAAGAAACTTTTGCACTCTTCTAGCTTTTTCAGCCCTGCACTTGCTTCCTTTTCTCCTTCTTATGTTCTTGCTTCCTGTAACTGCTGCTATTGCCACCCCTTCTTCTTTTTCTATCTCCTCATATACACATCATCAAAAAATGGCTACCGTAACCCCCAACACTGAGATAGTTTCCGAGCCTACTCCATTATCGGTGGCCATGCCTTCTGGTGGCGGAGAATCAACGGTGGTAGAGGATGAAAGCTTTCCCACTGTGGAGGAGATCATTCCTCGTAACCCTGCTTCCAGGTCTGACTTCTCTAAGGAACCCGCCCTTGAACCGGAGTCTGCGAAGTTGGAGATAGAAGCGAAACACCTTACCGCCCTTAGGGCCAAGTACGACATTACAACCTACGTTGACCTGGTTCCGGCCAGAGGCGACGTGATTCAAGTTCACAGGGCTGGGTATTGTGCGTTTTACGCCTACCCGTTCCATATAGGCTATTCTCTTCCTCTTCCTCTGTTGGAGGAGGAGTTCTGCCGCTACTACCGTATCTGCCCGGCACAGCTCTCTCCTTACCTTTACAAGATTTTTCTTATGTTGGCAAAGTTTGCGGAGCTTGCCGGCTGCGAATTCTCTATCCGCCATCTTTTGCATCTTTTCGGGCCGAGCTTCCATAGAGGCACGATGATTCACCTCCGCCACAGCGGAACCAAAGGGTTGGTGGCGGGGATGGTTCTGGGCCTATTATTTCTTTGTTAAAACCGAGCACGTAGTGGAAAACCCTAGCGACTTTCCCGAACAATGGAATTTTGCTCGTAAGTATCATTATTTGGAGTACGTTCTTCTCTTCTCTTCGTGATTCGTGACTAGTTATGTCGTTTTTCCTTTTGCAGCTGAGAGGCATCCCCCATTTTTGGTCGCCGATATCAGTGATTGGGTGGCTCGCGTTTTGCCTCACACCATAGGTATCCGTGACTAGGCATTCTTTAACAAGAGATTCGGGCTCAAGCCCACGATCGTAAGTCGGGTTTCACACTTATAACTATTTCATTTTTGCCGTGGTGCATGTCTTTTTGTCATTTTATGGTTTTCCTTTGATGCTAGGTCGGAGAACTTCTAAGAAGGTGAAGACTATCGTCCCCGCATTTCGTCAGGCGGTCAATTCGGCTGGGATGCAGTTCATGTTGGCCGAGTCTGTGCGAAATACTTCTTCCCAAACTCCGATATTAAGCGAGCGTGTTCATCAGATGGCCACCCCGTCAATGGAGATCCCAGCTTGCCCGATGGTTCATTTTTGTGGATTAATCTTCCAGTGGCGAGGATGAAGCGGCACCAATGGAGAGGTGACAAGTAGAGGCCGTGGTCACACCCGAACGGGCCATGACCGTGTATATGGAGGCGACGTGCACTTCAGCCACGGGGACTGCCAGATATTGTCGTGGAAGCTAGGCCGTTGGAGATGACGAAGGCAGCTGCGGAAATGGAAACACCGGGGGCAGCCGAGGTTGGCTCATCGTCTGCTGGTGGTAGAGGAAAAATGGTTGCCGTGGAGGATGACGGGTCTAGTTCTGGTATCGACCTCGAGGAGGTACAAACTTTCGAGGAGAGATTCACTCGAGTGGAGGTGAGGATCGAGGGGTCCACTCGAAATATTGTCATCCCCATGGATTTTAACTTGTTAGTCAACTCGGAGAGCGTGATTCTAACTTTGGCCCCTTTATGCGCGGAGCCCGAGAACAGGACCTTGCAGACGCTTAAGGATGAGGACCTGTCGTTAGGCATTTCCGGGATGGCCCTGCGAGTAAGTCCTTTCTTATCGTTTTGATTTCTTCCTTTTACGTTATTTGTCTTTGCCGACCTTTCTTTGTCTGTTTATCAAGTCCTCATCTTGGAGATTGAGAGCGCCCGTCGGGAGGAGAAGAGGATGAGAGTCTATAAGAAAATGGAGTCAAAGTATAGAGAGTACCGTACCAAACACAAAGACCTAGTCCGTATGCTTGGTGAGAACGCTCTGTTTCCAACCCTCCGTGACGATCTGAGGCAGAAGAATGAGGAGTTGAAGACGAAGGATGACGAGTTGAAGGATAAGGACGACAGGCTCATGAGGATTATTGGCAGGTGCAGTGAGCTTGAAGAGACGTTAAGGGCCGAGAACGATGAACTCGAGGTGAGCAAGGGGGTCATGGCCGAGTGCATCGATCTCCAAGCTCAAGTGACGTCTTTACGGGATGAGCTTGAGCAGAGCGCAACTGTGGTTATCGGTTTAAGGGATGAGCTGGCTGCCAAAACTACGGAGTTAGAGCGAGTTGAGAGAGCTAGATCGGCTGTTGTGGCGGAGGCGGCGGCGTTAGCGGGCACCCTCCGCGTCTTCAGATCAAAACGTGCTGGTGAGGTAGAGACCTTTGCTCTTAAAGAGGCGAGGCTCAAGAGCGGATAGGCGAACTAGAAGGGGACGTTCAGGATTTGAACGAGCAGGTAGCTGTCCTTAAGGCCGAGAAAGTGTAGCAGCAGGCTCAACCGTCTACCTCTCATGCTTCCACTTATCCCAATGTCCCAAAAGACTTGTACGAGAAGTGGGTCCATGCTGAGGCTCATCTTGACATATATAGAGGTTTGACGACGGCCGGGAAAGCCTCTGAGGCGGAGTTTGAGGATGCTCGTGTTAAGGCACAAGCAACTTATGCCGGTTGCGACTATGACCCTTTCATGCCTAGGATGGACGATGACGAGGAAGATGTGGACGAGATTGAGCCAGATGCTTGGTACGAAGACGAGTACTTGGATGGCGAGGGTGGAGATGGTGGTGCTGGGCCGGACGGTGAAGGTGGCGATGGAGATGATGCAGTGTGATTTTCTTGAACTTAGTTTTTTTCTTCACTTTTTATCTTTTTTTTGGGGGGGGGGGGGTCTTTTTGGCCCTTTGTAAGATACTCTCTATTTTGGAATGGAATGGCTATTGTCTTTTTGCTGTATGTTTTTGGCTCTTTTCATTTTTCTTCGTACGTTTTTCCCTTTGTAAGAGAACCTGACTTAGTTGACGCGACCGAGGTCGAACGTGAATCGATTCGAGTAAGGTCGAATGCTAATAGATTCGAACGAGGTCGAATGTTAGTAAATTCGAACAAGGTCGAATGTGGGTCGATTCGAGCGAGGTCGAATGTTTGAATCTTTAAGTGATTCGAACGAGGTCGAATGTAAATGATTCGAATGAGGTCGAATGTTAGTAAATTCGAACGAGTTCGAATGTGAGTCGATTCGAGCGAGGTCAAATGTTTGACTCTGTAAGTGATTCGAACGAGGTTGAATGTGAATAAATTCGAACAAGGTCGAATGTTAGTAAATTCGAACGAGGTCGAATGTGATTCGATTCGAGCGAGGTCAAATGTTTGACTCTTGGCCTAATATAGGAACTTGGTGGAGATGAAAAACTCATGTGTTTGCATACTTCACTTTGTTTATACATTCATTGGAGAAGTTTACATACGTTGAAGTTTGCATGTTTTTCTGAAGTCCCATTCTATCTAGTCCCTTCATTGGTCGACCTAGAAAAGTAGTTGATAGGTCGAGCGATGAACTTACACTTAAACCCCGAGACACTCCCTTTATCGCCTCGTTAAAAACCTCCCCGAGGAAACCAAATTGGGAGAAAACTTGGGTAAGGGAAAAAAGAGTACAACTCGGCGAGCGTCTATCCTTAGAAGTTAAAGTATTTGAGGTGGACGACGTTCCAATTGTTTGGTAGTAATTTTCCTTCCATTGTTTCCAGCTGGAATGACCCATTGCTTGCTACCGCCGTGATTTTGTATGGACCATCCCAATTGGTTCCCAGTTTGCCTTCTCGTGGGTCTTTGCTTGCTTGTGTTTTGGCTTTGAGTACGTAGTCCCCAATTTTGAGTGGCCTGATTTTGGCTTTTTTGTTGTAGTACCGCTCTTCCTGTTGTTTTTGAGCTATCATTCTTATGTAGGCCATGTCTCTTCACTCTTCGGCTTCATCGAGGTCTTGCCTTCTGTTCTCGTCGTTGCTTGGTCCGCTTTCATTTGAGTATCTCAGACTGGGATCCCCGAACTCAGCTGGTATCATTGCATCAGTCCCATAGACTAGTGAGTATGGAATTTTCCCTGTGTTGTTTTTGGCGAGGTGCGATATGCTTATAACACTTCTGGTAGCACTTCTAGCCACAGTCCCTTGGCGTTTTCGAGTTTCTTTTTCATGATGTTCAATATTGTTTTGTTGGAGGATTCTGCCTGACCGTTGCCTGCGGGGTGATATGGAATGGAGAGTATTCTTTTGATGTGCCATTTTTCGAAGAACTCGGCGATCTTTTTTCCAGTGAACTGGGGACCGTTGTCCCAGCTGATTTCTTTGGGGATGCCGAAGCGGCATATGATGTTTCTCCATATGAACGTGATTACTTCTTGTTCGCGTATTCGGGCGAATGCACCTGCTTCTACCTATTTGGAGAAATAGTCAGTCAAAACTAAAAGAAATCATACATTACCTCATCCCGCCGGGAGGGGTCCGACGATGTCCATTCCCTACTTGATAAAAATCCATGGCGAAGTGACTGAATGAAGGTGTTCGCCCGCTTGGTGAATCATGGGGGTATATATTTGGCATTGCTCGCACCTTTTGACGAAGTCAGCAGCTTCTTTATTCATTGTGGGCCAATAGCAGCCCGCCCGTATGAGGCATCTGACGAGAGCTCGATTGCCAGTGTGAGCTCCGCAGTGGCCCACGTGTACTTCTTCGAGGACGCGCCGTGTTTGATTTGGCCCTAAGCACTTTTCTAGGGGGCCACCAAATGTTCTTTTGTACAAGTCGTTATTGACGACGCTGTACCTGTCCGCCTACATTCGAAGCTTCTTGGCTTCTTTTTTGTCGGGTGGGAGCACTCCGTCCTGCAGGTATGAGATAATAAGATTGCGCCAGTCCGAAGTTAGGTTTATAGTGCGTACCTCGATTTGGTCCAGCGACGAATGGAGAAGAGTGAACACATCCCCTTCTCTGGTTATGCTTTTGGTGGCCGCTGCCAATTTGGAGAGGCCATCCACTTCGATGTTCTGCGCTGGAGATATTTGATCGAGCTGGCATTCGTCGAACTCGGGTAATAGTTTGAAAATCTCGGCCTGATATTTCTGTAACCGTTTCTCCTTAATTTGGAAAGTCCCCGTGACCTGATTGACGACGAGTTGCGAGTCACATCAAAGGATGACTCGCCGTGCTCCGTATTTGAGTGCTAATATTAACCCTGCAATCATGGCCTCATACTCGGCCTCGTTGTTAGTCATATCAGGGCATCGTATGGATTGGCAAACCACTTCGCCTGTTGGGACCTCGAGCACGAGTCCAGTCCAGATCCTAATGCGTTAGAAGCACCATCGGTGTAAAAGACCCATTGGTCGTGTACTTCGGCAGAACTAATGGCGGTTTCCCTTTTGACTTCGGACACTATCTTTGCACTGAAGTCGGCGACGAAGTCGGCAAGAACTTGTGACTTTATCGATGTTCGTGGCTGATAGGTTATATCGTGCTCGCTCAGCTCTATGGCCCACTTGGCCAATTTACTCGACAATTCGGGTTTGTGCAAGATACTCCTTAAAGGAAAAGTCGTGACCACTGAGATAGGGAGGCACTAGAAATAAGGTCTAAGCTTCCGTGAAGCTACGACCAGGGCCAGAGCTAGCTTCTCGAGGTGGGGGTACCTCGTTTCAGCGTCGACCAAAGTTTTGCTGATGTAATATACTGGAGATTGCGTACCTTTATTTTCTCGTACCAGGACTACGCTTACTGAGACATCGGACACGGCCAAGTAGACAAGGAGGCGTTCTCCGGGTTCTGCCTTGGCGAGCAACGGTGACGAAGATAGGCAGGCCTTCAGTTCTTTTAAGGCGTTGACGTATTCGACATTCCATTGGAGTCCATTATCCTTTTTGAGTACGCCAAAAAATTTGTGGCACCTATCGGATGACCTCGAGATGAACCTCGACAAGGCAGTTATTCGCCCGGTCAGCTTTTGCACTTGTTTTTTGCTGGTTATATTTTCCGGGATTCCTTCAATGGCCTTGATTTGGTCGGGATTGACCTCGATGCCTCGTTGTGATACCAAAAAGCCAAGGAATTTTCCAGATGTTACACCGAAAGCACACTTCTCAGGGTTTAACTTCATGCCGTACCTTTTGATTATGTCAAAGGCCTCCCTTAAGTGGTCGATATGATCTTCCTTTTTTTTTTGACTTAACCAACATGTCGTCAATATAAACTTCCATGGTCTTTTCGAGTTTATCTTTGAAAATTTTGGTCACCAGCCTCTGGTACGTTGCCCCCGCATTTTTTAACCCGAACGGCATCAGTCTATAGCAGTACATCCCCTGATAAGTAATGAAGGTGGTTTTTTCCTAGTCTTCTTCCTCCATGAGGATTTGGTTATAGCCCGAGTAGGCATCCAAGAAACTTAGCAGTTCGTGCCCGGTTGTGGCATCGATGAGTTGGTCGATGTGGGGCAGTGGGAATGACTGTTTTGGGAAGGCCTTGTTCAGATCTGTAAAGTCCACGCACATTCTCCACTTACCGTTCTTCTTCTTTATCATAACTACATTGGCGACTGTGATGCCCAAAGTTCCATCTTTTTTTTAGAACCCGAATCCGGGTTCCGAGGCCTTGAAACCTCATTTTCTTTCTCCTCGATTTGCATGCACAGTCCGAGCGTATTTTCGGAAAGCTTTTATGTGGAATTTAAGAAAAATATTGAATTTGGCCTTTAAAAATTAATTAAAGTTGACTTCGTTCAACATTTTTGGTAAACGGACCCGGACCCGTGATTTGACGGTCCCGTAGGGTCCGTAGTAAAATATGGGACTTGGGCGTATGCCCGGAATCGAATTCCGAGGTGCCTAGCCCGAGAAAATAATTTTTAAAGAAAATTATTTGCTGGAAAATATAAAGATTTTTAGAAATTGAATAGTGTTGGAACTTGATGGTATCGGGCCCGTATTTTGGTTCCGGAGCGCGGTACAGGTCCGTTATAATATTTAAGTCATATCTGTGAAATTTGGTGAAAAACGGAAGAGATTTGATATAAATAGGACCGTTGGTTGAGAAAATAGAAATTTTGAACTATCTTGAGGAATTCATGATTTTGGTGTCAAATTCGTTGTTTAAGATGTTATTTTGGCAATTTGATCGCCCGAGCAAGTCCGTATGATGTTTTTAGACTTGTGTGCATGTTTGGTTTGGAGCCCTGAGGGCTCGGGTGATTTTTGGATAGGCTACGAAGTGATTTTTAACTTAGAGAATTTGCTGGTATGCTTCAGCAGAGTTGCAGGCCTCTGATCTCGCAATTGCGAGATCAGGCTTCACATTTGCGAGCCTCTCAGGCTTGGCAATTGCGAGGCTTCCATCGCAAATGCGAAGGAAGCTAGGCCTGGGCATGTTCGCAATTGCGAACTTTTATTCGCAATTGTGAAGGGAGCAGGGCAAGGGGATTTTCGCATTTGCGACCAAATGGCTCGCATTTGCGATAGCAGCAAAAGTGCGGAAGGTTCGCAATTGCGATGCCTTTCTCGCATTTGCGAGCTTCGCAAATGCGACATCTGCAGCTGAGTAAACGGGGTCTTGGACGGGATTTTCACTTCATTCTTCAAAATTTCAAAACCTAAACTCCAATGGGCGATTTTCCTAGAGCAAGTTCTTCCCCAAATCATAGGTAAATGAGTCTTAACTCTTTTTCTTCAATCTATTTCATCTTTTTACATGATTTCACTTCAAAAATCTAGGGTTTTTCATGGGAAATTGGGTGTTCTTGGGTAGAAATTAGGATTTTCGAATTTTTGGTATTTGGACCTCAATTGAGGTCGAATTTCAAAACCAATTGCATATTTGAGTTCGTGGGTGAATGGGTAATCGGGTTTTGGTTCGAACTTCGAGTTTTGACCAAGCTGGCCCGGGGTTGGTTTTTGACTTTTTGGGGAAAACATTGGGGAATCTATACTCATGCATTAGAATTGGTTTATTTAGCGTTAATTGATGTTAATTAGTTAATTATGACTAGATTCAAGCAGATTGGAAGTGGAACCGAGAGGTAAAGCGGTAATTGAGGCTTGATTTTGGCCGTGGAATCGAGGTAAGTGTTTGGTCTAACCTTAGCTTGAGGAAATAGGTGTTGTTGTCTTATTTTCTACGTGTTAGTATTGAGTTCGACGTATAGTCATGGTGACGAGTATCTATACGTTGATGTTGAGCGTGCAAGTGAGTCTTATATTGTGACCGTTATGTCTCTTATCATGTACCGTTCATGCTTAAAAATGATGTTTCTCTATGTTGAGCAAGTTTTATGATATTGTTGAGTATTGACTCAAGTTGAGACTTATTTCATGGAATTAACTGTTGAAACGAGATTGGTTATAGCTGATTTCCTTGTCGAGATGTTATTGTTTCTATTGTTGATTCCCTTGCCGGGATGTATTGTTTCTGTAGTTTGGGTGAGGAAGAGTGTAAAGCACGAAGGGTGATGCCGTGCATGATATTGTGAGTGAGTGTTTATGCACGAAGGGTGATGTCGTGCCGATATTGTGAGTGTTAATGCACGAAGGGTGATGCCGTGCCATGATTTGAGAGCTATTGCACGAAGGGTGATGCCGTGCCACGATTTTGAGAGTTAATGCACGAAGGGTGATGCCGTGCCGTTTCTGTTGTTTCTTATGGTGAGAACAAGTGTACAAGCACGAAGGGTGATGCCGTGCACGTTTTACTGTTTCATTATCCCAGTTGATACAAATATGGTATTCATTTTGCTTCTTTGTTGAATAACTGTTAGAATTTTAAATTCCCCGCAGCATGTTTCTCCTTCCCATCTTTATCTGTTATATCTGTTATTATTGTTCTGCTCGTATATGATTTAACTGCACAGGTTTATATGGTTGTCGTGTCCTAGCCTCGTCAATACTTCGCCGAGGTTAGGCTCGACACTTACCAGTACATGGGGTCAGTTGTACTGATACTGCACTCTGCACTTTTTGTACAGATTTCGATGCCGGACCTTGTGAGTAGATTCGAGGTTGCTGCCTTCAGTCTAGGGAGACCAACTGATCTGCTGACGTTCGTAGTGCCTGAAGTCCCCTTTCCCTATTTTAGTTTCTTTTGTCTCTTCTATTTCGAGAACAGTTGAACTTCTTTCAGACTTATATTTGTACTAAATCTTAGTCGTTCGTGAATAGTGACACCAGATCAGTTGGGGTAGTTATGCATTAGAATTGTTGGATTGCTATATCACTTCCGCACTTCATAATTATTTTGTTTTAGTTATTATCTGTTCCTGTTTGAGTTAATAATAATGGTGGTAAAAATGTAACTGTTGGCTTGCCTAGCTTTCACGAGTAGGTGCCATCACGACTCCCAAAGGTGGGAAATCCGGGTCGTGACAAGTTGGTATCAGAGCTCTAGGTTGCTTAGGTCTCACAATTCACGAACAAGCTAGGTAGAGTCTGAGAGATCGGTACTGAGACGTCTGTGATTTCCTGTCGTGTGACTTGATTTCTCAATGCTAATTGAACTTCCACTCTGTTCTTTCGCAGATGGTAAGGACACGTACCGCTTCATCAGCTGACCAGCAGCCCGAGCCCCTAGTGGCAGCTCCTACGAGGGGCAGAGGCCGAGACCGTGCTAGAGGCCAAGGCAGAGGCAGGGCTCAGCCCAGAGCTCGAGCAGCAGCCCCAGCGGCGGAGCCCCAGGTAGAGTTTGAGGATGAGGTTCTGGCCCAGACAGTTCCAGCAGTGCCAGCTCAGGTTCCAGAGGGGTTCATCGCCACCCCGGTACTCCAGGATGCTCTGGTCCGTCTAGTGGGCCTTATGGAGAGTGTCACTCAGGCAAGCATATTCCCTGTAGCACCAGCTGTCTCTCAGGCTGGAGGGGGAGCACAGACTCCTGCCACTCGCACTCCGGAGCAGATGGCTCCCCAGTTTCAGACTCCAGCAGCTCAGCCAGTTGGGGTAGTTCCGCCGGGTGTTGTAGCACAGGCCGGTGATGGGTCAGCTATGTCTTCTGATGCCTTGTGGAGGCTGGACAGGTTCACCAAGCTTTTTGCTACTACCTATGACGATACATCTTCAGAGGATCCCCAGGATTATTTGGACAGTTGTCACAAGGTTCTGCAGAACATGGGGGTAGTGGAGACCAATGGGGTCGACTTTGCTGCTTTTCGCCTGTCAAGTTCCGCCAAGAAGTGGTGAAGGGATTTTTGTTTGGCTAGACCAGCTGGGTCGCCTGCTTTGATGTGGGATCAGTTCTCTCAGCTATTTCTGGAGAAGTTTCTCCCTATCACCCAGAGATAGGATTATCGGAGGCAGTTTGAGCGCCTCCAGCAGGGTTCTATGACTGTCACCCAGTATGAGACTAGATTTGTTGATTTGGCTCGTCATGCTCTTCTTATACTCCCCACCGAAAGAGAGAGAGAGAGAGAGAGAGAGAGAGAGAGAGAGAGAGAGAGAGAGAGAGAGAGAGAGGAGGTTCATTGAGGGACTTGCTCAGCCTATTCGATTGCAGATGGCTAAGGAGAGAGGGAGCAAGATTTCTTTTCAGGATGCGACCAATGTGGCCAAGCGGGTTGAGATGGTTCTAGCTCAGGGGAGCGGTCAGGGGTCTGACAAGAGGCCTCGTCATTCTGGTAGGTTCAGTGGTGCCTCGTCTAGAGGCAAGGATTCTTTTGGTAGGGGCCATCCTCCTAGGCCGTTTCATTCAGCACTACAGGCTTCTCACGGTGCTCCAAGTGGCCGTGGTTCTCACATGCAGTATTCAGATCAGCTACCCTACAGTGCATCACCAGCTCCTATCAGTGTACCTCCACTACAGAGTTTTCACGGTGGTTACTCAGGCTGGGTCAGTTTTAGGGTCAGCAGTCCCAGCAGCCGAGGACTTGTCATACCTGTGGCGATCCGAGGCACATTGCTAGATTTTGCCCTCGAGCGTCGAGCAGTTCTCAGCATCAGGGTTCTCGTGCCATAGTTCAGGCACCGGGTGTTCCACCGCCCGCTCAGCCAGCTAGGGGCAAGGGTCAGACAGCTAGAGGTGGAGGTAGAGGTGTTAGAGGTGGAGGTCAGGCCGCTAGTGGTGGAGGCCAGCCAGTAGGAGACCGTCCCAGGGATGTGGTTCAGAGTGGTGGGGCCCAGCCCCGATGTTATGCTTTCCCAGCTAGACTTAAGGCTGAGGCATCTGATGCCGTTATCATAGGTACGATTTCAGTTTGCGGTAGAGATGCTTCAGTTCTATTTGATCCAGGGTCTACATACTCCTATGTGTCATCTTATTTTGCTACGTATTTGGTTATGCCTCGTGATTCTTTGAGTGCTCATGTATATGTGTCCACACCGGTGGGTGATTCTATTGTTGTAGATCGTGTCTATCGCTCGTGTGTGGTTATTATTAGGGGTCTTGAGACCCGTGTAGACCTCCTACTTCTCGATATAGTTGACTTCGATGTTATTCTGGGGATGGATTGCTTATCACCTTATCACGCTATATTGGACTTTCATGCCAAGAACGTGACTTTAGCTTTTCCGGGGTTGCCTCGATTGGAGTGGAGAGGACTCCTGGTCATTCTCTCAGTAGGGTTGTTTCTTATATGAAGGCTCGACGTATGGCTGAAAAGGGGTGTTTGGCTTATTTGGCTTATGTTCGTGATTCTAGTGCCGAGGTTCCTTCTATGGATTCTGTGCCAGTTGTTCGGGAGTTTCCAGAGGTATTTCCTGCAGACCTGCCGGGGATACCACCCGACAGGGATATCGACTTTTGCATTGATTTGGCTCCGGGCACTCAGCCATTTCTATCCTACCATATCGTATAGCCCCGCCAGAGCTGAAGGAGTTAAAAGAACGGTTGCAAGACTTGCTTGATAAGGGCTTTATTATACCTAGTGTCTCGCCCTAGGGTGCGCCGGTGTTGTTTGTTAAGAAGAAGGATGGATCGATGAGGATGTATATTGATTATCGGCAGTTGAACAAAGTCACCATCAAGAATAAGTATCCATTGCCGAGGATTGATGACTTGTTTGATCAGCTTCAGGGTGCCAAAGTGTTTTCGAAGATTGATTTGAGATTTGGCTACCATTAGTTGAGGATTAGGGCATCCGATGTCCCTAAGATAGCTTTTCGCACTCGGTACGGGTGTTATGAGCTTCTGGTGATGTCATTTGGGTTGACAAATGCCCCAGAAGCATTTATGGATTTGATGAATTGAGTGTTCAGGCCGTATCTAGATTCCTTCGTGATTGTCTTCATTGATGATATTTTGATCTACTCCCGCAGCCGAGAGGAGCATGAGCAACATCTTCGAGTTGTTCTTCAGACTCTGAGAGACAGTCAGTTGTATGCTAAGTTTTCAAAATGTGAGTTTTGGTTGAGTTCAGTTGCCTTCTTGGGTCACGTTGTATCAGCAGAGGGTATTCAGGTGGATCCGAAGAAGATAGAGGCAGTCAAGGACTGGCCTAGATCCATATCAGCTACGGAGATCTGGAGTTTCTTAGGTTTGGCGGGTTATTACCGTCGGTTTGTGGAGGGGTTTTCATCTATAGCAACCCCGATGACCAGGTAGACCCAGAAGGGTGCCTAGTTCAGGTGGTCGGACGAGTGTGAGGCGAGCTTCCAGAAGCTCAAGACAGCTTTGACTATGGCGCCGATATTGGTTTTGCCCACAGGTTCAGGGCCATATACAGTATATTGTGACGCATCTCGTATTGGACTTGGCGCGGTGTTGATGCAGAATGGTAAGGTTATTGCATATGCTTCGCGACAGTTGAAGATTCACGAGAAGAATTATCCAGTTCATGATTTGGAGCTAGCAGCCATTGTTCACGCGCTAAAGATTTGGAGGCATTATTTATATGGCGTCTTATGTGAGGTGTTCACGGATCACAAGAGTCTACAGTATTTGTTCAAGCAAAAGGAGCTAAATTTGAGGCAGAGGAGGTGGTTAGAGCTATTGAAAGACTATGATATCACCATCTTGTATCATCCAGGGAAGGCCAATGTGGTGGCCGATGCTTTGAGTAGGAAGTCAGCCAGTATGGGCAGCCTTGCGTATATTCCGGTCGGTGAGAGGCCGCTTGCTTTGGATGTTTAGGCGTTAGCCAATCAGTTCGTTCGGTTGGATGTTTCTGAGCCTAGCCGTGTTTTAGCTTGTACAGTCGCTCGGTCTTCATTATTTGAGCGTATCAGGGATTGGCGGTATGATGATCCTCATTTTCTTGTCCTTAGGGACACAGTGCGGCACGGAGGTGCCAAGCAGGTTACAGTTGGAGATGATGGAGTTTTGAGGATGCAGTGTCGAGTTTGTGTGCCTAATGTGGATGGACTTCATGAGTTGATTCTAGAGGAGGCCCATAGTTCCCGGTATTCTATTCATCCGGGCGCCGCCAAGATGTATCAGGATTTGCGGCAGCATTACTGGTGGAGAAGAATGAAGAATGATATCGTTGCATATGTAGCTCGGTGTTTGAATTGTCGGCAGGTAAAGTACGAGCATCAGAGACCTGGTGGTTTGTTTCAGAAGATTGAGATTCCTGAGTGGAAGTGGGAGCATATGACCATGGACTTCGTTGTTAGACTCCAATGGACTCAGAGGAAGCTCGATGCGGTATGGGTTATTGTTGATAGGCTGACTAAGTCAGGGCATTTCATTCCTATGGCAGTTTCCTATTCTTTAGAGAGCTTAGCTGAGATCTATATCCGAGAGATCGTTCGTCTCCATGGTGTGCCCGTGTCTATCATTTCTGATCGGGGTACTCACTTTACCTCGCATTTCTGGATGGCAGTTCAGCGTGAGTTGGGTACACGGGTCGAGTTGAGCACAACATTTCATCCTTAGACGGACGGACAGTCCGAGCGTACTATTCAGATTTTGGAGGACATGCTCCGCGCCTGTGTTATTGACTTTGGAGGTTGTTGGGATCAGTTCTTGCCATTAGGGGAGTTTGCGTACAACAACAGCTATCAGTCGAGCATTCACATGGCCCTTATGAGGCATTATATGGTAGGCGGTGTCGATTGCCAATTGGGTGGTTTGAGCCGGGGGAGGCTCGGTTGTTGGGTACAAATTTAGTACAGGATGCCTTGGACAAGGTTAAGATCATTCAGGATAGGCTACGTACAGCTCAGTCCAGGCAAAAGAGTTACGCCGACCGTAAGGTTCGAGATGTGGCATTCATGGTCGGAGAGCGAGTGCTGCTTCGGGTGTCGCCCATGAAGGGCATGATGAGATTTGGGAAGAGGGGCAAGCTAAGCCCTAGGTTCATCGGGCCTTTTAAGATCCTTGATCGAGTGGGAGAGGTGGCTTACAGACTTGCGTTGCCGCCGAGTTTATCAGCTGTGCATCCAGTGTTTCATGTGTCCATGCTTCGAAAGTATCACGGTGATCCATCTCACGTGTTAGACTTCAGCACTGTCCAGTTGGACAAGTACTTGACCTATTAGGAAGAGTCGGTAGCTATTCTAGACCGGCAAGTTCGTCAGTTGAGATCGAAGAGTTTCCCCTCAGTTCGTGCGCAGTGGAGAGGTCAGCCTGTTGAGGCAGCGACCTGGGAGTCCGAGTCCGATATGCGGAGCCGATATCCCCACCTTTTCACCAACTCAGGTACTTTTCTATGTCCGTTCGAGGACGAACCGTTGTATTAGAGGTGGAGAATGTGATGACCCAAAGGGTCTTCTTTTTTTTTAGAACTCGAATCCGGAATCCGAGGCCATTTTCTTTCTTCTCGATTTGCGTGCGCAGTCCGGGCGTGTTTCCGGAAAGCTTTTATGTGGAATTTAATAAAAATATTGAATTTGGCCTTTAAAAATTGATTAAAGTAGACTCCGGTCAACATTTTTGGTAAACGGACCCGGACCCATGATTTTACGGTCCCGTAAGGTTCGTAGTAGAATATGGGACTTGGGCGTATGCCCGAAATCGAATTCCGAGGTCCCTAGCCCGAGAAAAGAATTTTTAAAGAAAATTATTTGCTCTAAAATATAAAGGTTTTTAGAAATTGAATAGTGTTGGAACTTGATGGTATCGGGCCCATATTTTGGTTTCGGAGCCCGGTACAGGTTCGTTATAATATTTAAGTCATATTTGTAAAATTTGGTGAAAAACGAAAGAGATTTGATATAAATCGGACCCTTGGTTGAGAAAATAGAAATTTTGAACTATCTTGAGGAATTCATGAGTTTTGGTGTCAAATTCGTTGTTTAAGATGTTATTTTGGCGATTTGATCACGCGAGCAAGTCCGTATGATGTTTTTAGACTTGTGTGCATGTTTGGTTTGGAGCCCCGAGGGCTCGGGTGAGTTTTGGATATGCTACGGAGTGATTTTTAACTTAGAGAATTTGCTGGTATGCTTCAGCAGAGTTGCAGGCCTCTGATCTCGCAATTGCGAGATCAGGCTTCGCATTTGTGAGCCTCTCAGGCTTAGCAATTGCGAGGCTTCCATCGCAAATGCGAAGGAAGCTGGGCCTGGGCATGTTCGCAATTGCGAACTTTTATTCGCAATTGCGAAGGGAGCAGGGAAAGGGGATTTTCGCATTTACGACCAAATGGCTCGCATTTGCGATAGCAGCAGAAGTGCCGAAGGTTCGCAACTGCGATGCCTTTCTCGCATTTGCGAGCTTCGCAAATGCGACGTCTGCAGCTGAATAAAAAGGGTCTTGGACGGGATTTTCACTTCATTCCTCAAAATTTCAAAATCCAAACTCCAAAGGGCGATTTTCCTAGAGCAAGGTCTTCCCCAAATCATAGGTAAATGAATCTTAACTCTTTTTCTTCAATCTATTTCATCTTTTTACATGATTTCACTTCAAAAATCTAGGGTTTTTCATGGGAAATTGGGTATTCTTGGGTGGAAATTAGGATTTTCGAATTTTGGGGATTTGGACCTCAATTGAGGTCAGATTTGAAAACCAATTGCATATTTGAGTTCATGGGTGAATGGGTAATCGGGTTTTGGTTCGAACTTCGAGTTTTGACCAAGCAGGCCCGGGGTCGGTTTTTGACTTTTTGAGGAAAACATTGGGGAATCTATACTCATGCATTAGAATTGGTTTATTTAGCGTTAATTAATGTTAATTAGTTAATTATGACTAGATTCAAGCAGATTGGAAGTGGAACCGAGAGGTAAAACGGTAATTGAGGCTTGATTTTGGCCGTGGAATCGAGGTAAGTGTTTGGTCTAACCTTAGCTTGAGGGAATAGGTGTTGTTGTCTTATTTGCTATGTGTTAGTATTGAGTTCGACGTATAGTCATGGTGACGAGTATCTATACGTTGATGTTGAGCGTGCAAGTGAGTCTTATATTGTGACCGTTATGTCTCTTATCATGTACAGTTCATGCTTAAAAATGATGTTTCTCTATGTTGAGCAAGTTTTATGATATTGTTGAGTATTTGACCATTGTTGAGTATTGACTCAAGTTGAGACTTATTTCATGGAATTAACTGTTGAAACGAGATTGGTTATAGCTAATTCCCTTACCGGGATGTTATTGTTTCTATTGTTGATTCCCTTGCCGGGATGTATTGTTTCTATTATTTGGGTGAGGAAGAGTGTAAAGCACGAAGGGTGATGCCGTGCATGATATTGTGAGTGAGTGTTAATGCACGAAGGGTGATGTCGTGCCGATATTGTGAGTTTTAATGCACGAAGGGTGATGTCGTGCCATGATTTGAGAGCTATTGCACGAAGGGTGATGCCGTGCCACGATTATGAGAGTTAATGCACGAAGGGTGATTCCGCGCCATTTCTGTTGTTTCTTATTGTGAGAACGAGAGCACAAGCATGAATGGTGATGCCGTGTACGTTTTACTGTTTCATTATCCCAGTTGGTACAAATATGGTGTTCATTTTGCTTCTCTGTTGAATTACTGTTAGAATTTGATATTCCCCGCAGCATGTTTCCCCTTCCCATCTTTATCTTTTATTTTCTATTATTATTGTTCTGCTCGTAGATGATTTAACTGCACAGGTTTATATGGTTGTCGTGTCCTAGCCTCGTCACTACTTCGCCGAGGTTAGGCTCGACACTTACCAGTACATAAGGTCGGTTGTACTGATACTGCACTCTGCACTTTATGTGCAGATTTCGGTGTCGGACCTTGTGAGTAGATTCGAGGTTGCTGGCTTCAGTCCAGGGAGACCAAGGTAGATCTGATGGCGTTCGCAGAGCCTGAAGTCCCCTTTCCCTGTTTTAGTTTCTTCTGTCTCTTCTATTTCGAGAACAGTTGAAGTTCTTTCAGACTTATATTTGTAGTAAATCTTAGTCGTTCGTGAATTGTGACACCAGATCAGTTGGGGTAGTTATGTATTAGAATTGTTAGATTGCTATAACACTTCCGCATTTCATAATTATTTTATTTTAGTTATTATCTGTTCCTGATTGAGTTAATAATAATGGTGGTAAAACTGTAACTGGCTTGCCTAGCTTTCACGAGTAGGCACCATCACGACTCCCGAGGTGGGAAATCTGGGTCGTGACAGCGACCCACTGAGGGTACTTCGATTCTCTGAGAGAACCGTTCACTAACAATTTCTCAACCTCTTCACGAACTACGTCGTTTATCGCGAAATTGAACTTTTGTCTGATTTGCCTTATTGGGGGGTAAAATGGGTCGACGTTTAACTTCTAAGTTGCTATCTCCTTTGGGATACTTGGCATGTCTGCATGGGAAAAGGCAAATAGATCTATGTTATATTTTAAGAATTGATGAAATTTACCTGGGTGTTGGAGTTTATGGCCGATTAAGCTTTCTTGCTGTGATCATCGTCGTCTAGTTTGACGGGGTCGAGGTCCTCTACGGTTGACCTTGTGGCTTCTAAGATTTTAGGGTCTCTGATGACGTCCCTCTTTTCATCGCCATCCGATCCCGACTTCGTTAATTGCTATGCTTCCTTGGCCTTTCCCTTCAGCTGTTGGGTGTATGTGCAGTCTTGGGCGATGCGGTAGCATTCTCGGGTCGTGAGTTGCTCTCCCCGGATGCAGAATACTCACCAGGGGGTGGGAAATTTAATGACTTGATACAAACTAGAGGGGACGACTTTCATGGCGTGTATCCATGGTTGCCCTATGATGGCGTTGTACACCGTATCCTGGTCCATGATGTGGAACGTGGTCTCTAGGGTGACACCGCCGTCCAGGACGGGCAGTGTGATTTCTCTAGATGTCCGTTCAATTGCATTGTTAAAACATGTTAGCGTGATGCAACGTGGCACTATCATGTCCTCGAGCTTCATTTAGGTGTGAACTCGGGGATGAATGATGCACGCGCTGCTTCCATCATCGACCATGATACGTCTTATATCAGTATCAAAAATACGTAAAGTAATGACAAGGGCATCATAGTGAGGAAAGACCAAACCGTGGGTATCCGACTTATCGAAGATGATACTTTCTTCGAGTTCGTCATATCGTTCGTGGGTGATTGACCGCTTGAGCTTGTGAGTGGTTGTAAACTTCACGCTGTTGATAGATACGTCGTCGCCTCCCCCGATGATCATTTAAATGGTTTGAACTGGGGAAGGTGGTTTGGGCTGTCCCTGATATTGCTCTCACCCTCGGGCGAAGTTGGCCCTACCTCGATTGCTCATCAACTCTTTTAGGTGCCCTTGGAGAAGCATGTTCACGACCTCCTGTCTAGGGGCGATGCAGTCCTCGGTCTTGTGACCCCGTTCTTGGTAGAATTCGTAGAGGGAGTTTGACTTTATGGTGTTTGGGTCGGAGTTCATCTTCTGTGGCCATATTACCTTTGGTCCGAGCTTTTCCAATGCGTAGACTATTTTTGAGGGGGAAACACAAAAATTGTGTGCCGATAGCAAGGGGGCATACCTCTTTTGTTTCGGTGGATTCCTGTTCGCGGTCTGGATGGACCTTCATCGTGACGTGGTGGCGGCATGAGGGTGCCTTTGACGTAGGGCTGATGTCTTTCTCGATTAGGTCGTGACCCTGCTAGATCCCTTTTGCTTTCGTTTCTTCGGACTTTCCTAGATTCCTTTTGGACTGAGGTTAGACGTTGAGTAGGTCCGTTGAGATCATCCTCGTCGGCTCTCACCTCGGCGCTATAAGCATTATGTATTTCTTCCAACGTGGTGAGAGGGTACTTCATTAGTCTACTCAACAGTTTCTTGGTTGCCCTCGACCCGCTCATGTTCAGCCTGTTTTGGAAAGCTGCTGCTGCCATCCCCTCTGATACATTTGGAAGGGTCATTCTCACTCTGTTGAACCGGGCGAGGAAATCCCTGAGCCCTTCGCCAGGTGACTGCCTGATGGCGAATATGTCATTCACCCTAGCTTCTGCTTTCTTGGCCCCTGCATGGGCGGTGACAAATTTGTCGGCAATTTCTTCAGATGTCTGTATGGACCGTGCGGGCAGTTGCGAGTACCATGTTAATGCTCCTCCGGTTAGGGTTTCACCAAACTTCTTATCAATATAGATGGCACTTGTTCCTTAACGAGGCCGTTGCCTTTCACTATGATGACGTAATGGATGATGTGATCCTCAGGGTCTGTCGTGCAGTCATATATTTTCAAGTATGGCGATATTTTGAATGTTTTTGGTATAGCATGTGGTGCGACCTCGTCGTTATACGATTGTTCCCCAAATCGGCCGGCGTCCTGCTTTGGTAGGAGTTTTGGGGCGCCTGGTATCTTATCTACCCTTTTTTATGCTTTCTCATTTGGTCGCGAGTGCTCTGTTTACGCTTTCCATCTCCTCCATCTTTATATGGATGGCAGTGAGGGCGTCGTTACCTGCATCATTAACAGAGTGAGTGATACCTACTGAGGGAGGTTGGGTGTGTTGCTCATTGGTTGTTGTGGTGACGTCGACTCGCACACCCTCTCTGCTCGTCCTTTAAGCGGGTTTGTCGAGTATATTGTTCAGCGTATTCGTTAGCCATGCCTCTAGTAATTTTTTACGGCTGGTGGTGCTTCTTCCGTAGTGGACGTAGAGGCTCCATTCCCTTGAGAAGCGGTGACGCTGCCGTGAGAGGGAGGTGAGTCACTTCGCCTAGGTGAGGCATTGGGTGTCACATTCTCCTCGTCCTCTCCGTGAGTTTCGTTGATGGTGTTTAGGAGATTAGCAGTAAGGCCTGCCACTGCTTTTAGTCTTTCTTCTCCATTTTCTGCCATGTTAGATTATGCAAGTAGGGGAAAGAAAACTTTGCACTTTGCTATTGGTGTGTTTTTGTAGATCTAGAAAGACTATGACTTTGACTAGAAAGTCTCCCACAGGGTTTGCCAAATTGTTTGATCAAAAAGTATACTACTCTTTGTTAAACTAATTAAATGATAACTGAGGTGAAAGGTGAATCCTAGTCAAGCATAATAATTTCTAGATCTAGTTTAGAATTTGGGTGATACCGTTTACCAAATGCTCAGAACCGTGTATTCAGTCATTAAATGCACACTTTAGGGAGTAAATGAAGAATGAATAATGAGCAATAAATATGAGAAATGGAAATAAATGTAAATAGGAAGAACAATCCACCCAAATATCAAATGATGTGGAAGATTTTTCTTTCTGACAACGAAATATGGCAGTAGACAAGAATATGAGTAATGCTTTCTTGGATCATGTGAGTGGAAAGAAGAATAATCGATAAAATCAATCATTATGGAAAGGTAAACTTTATACTTTCTCTCAATGGTAAACTTCTTACAATAGTTTTCTCATATTCAATCTCACGTGCCCCCTTTTCTTTTCTTTCTCTTTCTATTTATATAGGATATTCTATAAAAACCCTAAAAAGTACAACAAATGGAATATCCAGGAGAATATTCCTGTCACTAGTTCCAAGATTACACTAGCCGTTATTCCTATTCTTCGCTATTCGACCTTGACTTCTACGGCTCGCTCAGCGACTGCTCGTTGTTGGGCTTTGGTCGACCTCGTCCTATCTGCCCAAATCGGAACACAGTCTTTTCACCTTACGATCTTTCCACGCCCAACTTCCTCATCAAGATTTTGACCCATACAATATATAGGACTAATTTTTTTAATGTATAATCTCTTTGATATAAGTAAAAAGCTTAGCTCAATGGTCGATCAAGAGGATTCAAATTTTTCCTTTAAATCTTTTAATTTCCTTCACAAATATCCTGCCGCTGCCACTACATATATATATATGGCCTGTAATTTTTGTTGATGTTAGAAGGCCAAATTCAAAAATTTCCCCATTTTTCTCCCAGTTTCATCCAGTTGCTAACTAAAGGGTTATGTTTGTCGCCTCAACATGTTTGGTCTCGTTTTATCTAGTCAAATACTAAGGAAAAACGAAGAAGATTGAAATAATTGATCTCATATTAAGTCCCATCAATTAGATCATAATAAGCACTTGGATAGTTATTGTGAAGGAGCTTTAATAATTTTATCTTTCACCCACGGACTAAACTCCATGCATTAAAAATAATTCATCATAAAGGGTGTATTTAATATAACGAAAATGGCTTTCCAAAATAATTTATTTAAATGAATTTATATTTTAATGTTTCGCTGGCTTGAATTGTTAAAATCAACATTCTTCCAATATGAAAGTATTCCGCCAAAAGAGGAAAATGTCTTCTGATCATTGTCACTTATAAGCGGAAATTATTTCTCTTTAGGAATATTCAAACTCTTACTTCATACTATTACTTTGTTCAATCAACACTTAGACGTTATCGTTAACCATTAATACTAGCTAGCTAGAAAGCATAATCCAAATACTATCTTCTTACTCGATTCTATACCTAACATGATTACCATGTCACATATATTTATGCTCTGGTTAAGGGAAGAGCAGTCTCATCTACTGCACCACATCCTTTGGTGGTCTTAAATATTAATTCTTGAATGTGATACTAGTGAAAAGTGAAAATTGAAAGCACATATAACATGAACCATGAAAAAAAAAGTCCCAAGTCTCGTAATCAGAAGTCACAAGTAATACAAAAGGAAACACCCACACGCCTTGAATTTCAATTACAATTCACATGGTTTATGTGACTATATATGTAATCTTTTCAACTTTTGTATTTTGACAGAAGCAAGGCCATCAGTCATGTCCGTGTATATTATACCTAGATTCTGCTAATGTAGTCCTCATTTTCATTTTCTTTTTACTTGTAAGTACTAGTCATCATGCCCGCATTTTCACTTGACGCAATTGTAATTATAATCTCATTGGTAGTTGTACAAGTTTAATTCGAGCTCTAGTCTAGACTAAATTAATTGGACTACTTTTTACTTCATGCGTTGCGCGTGTTTCTTATTTCAATGAATATAAATTTTAAAAGATTATATGAATAATCTATTAAAACTTGTGTTAGAATTATAAAATTAAAATTAACAAAAGTGTAAGTTTCTAAAACATTATTGATCCTAATTAGTTACTAACTTTCAACGAAAGAAGAAACTCTTAGGACAAAATACAATTATTCTATTTCTATGATCAATAAGAAATGTCATATGAATTATTTCCAAACATATTAGAAAAGACAAAATTACTATTGCAAAACATATTATTCAATCGCTATATTTTGATTAATCTATTATTTCTTTGTTTTGGAGTGAGTTTTCTTTCTCCTTTCAAGCACATAACCATATGCATATGGAGATTTCTTTTATGGAAGTACGAGTAAAATTATAATGGAATTGCTTACCGTTAAAAGATTCGTATTAATCTATGAGTGAGAAATATTGGGCATATGTTAAAAAAATCCCTATGCTTTGCACAAAATTAGTTACACCCCTAAACAAATTATACTCTTAGTTAGGGGTGTTCACGGTTTGACGGAAAATCAATCCAAACCGAAAACCGAACCAAACCGATTAAGTAAACCGATATTTTTTTTGATTTGGATTGGTTTTGGTTTTAAATTTTAAAAACCGATAATATTTGGTTTGGTTTTGGTCCTATTTTAAAAAAACCGAAAAATAAACCGAGCCAAACCGATTAATTATATATAAAATTTAATAATTATTTATATACAATATAATATCTTTTTGTTAATAATTTTAATTGTTAATTTTGAATTTTGGTTTATCCTGTTATATCTTAAAAGATTGCCTAAGCCCAAAACAATAGGATTCGACCAATTTTCTTTTCATTAATAGACTCTAATTCTCTAACCCTCCGCACATACTTTTGCCTAAAAGAAGAGGTAAAAAAAAAACCACCACAAGAGTAAAGAAAGCACATTCAAATTGCAAGACAACAATGGCTAAAGCTTGAGAAAGCAACCTTATAGTTTGTTTTTTGTTCATTCTTTTTATATAAACATGTAAATAAACTTTCAATTCTCAAAGAAATATATAAAAAGCATAAATTTGGCAAATTATTTTCAGATTGTTGTCTAGCATTGTTTTAATATTATCGACTTATCATTGGCTTACTAAGAACCGAAAAACCGAACCAAACCGAACCAAACCAACAACAATCAAACCGATGGTTTGTATTTAATTTGGTTTGATTTTGGTTTTAAAATTTTAAAAACCGATTAAATTGGTTTGGTTTTGGTTTTAATCAAAAACCGACCAAACCGAACCGTGAATACCCCTACTCTTAGTTAACCCCGAAGTTGGCTATTTGATAGTTGTTACTCCGGGACATTGACGTGGTAAAGTGCATGGATATATACACACTCCTTTAGGCATGTGAAGAAAAATTTAAAAATCAACTTTCAGATGTAATATTTTTCAATTGTTAATATAATTGTTTATCTGTTAGAATATAATTGTGTATTTCTTCTTGCTTCATCTTAATATACAATGCATACTTTGTCTAACTTTGTATTTTAATTTCCTTTTAAATACAATGGCTATTTGATCCAATTGTATATTTTATTTTTTGGGGGATAAATTTGTAAAAAATTACCTGCACTTTCACCATAAATAAAAATAATTTTAGCTAGAATATAAAGTACTAATTGTGTATTATTTTTATTATTTTTTGTTAGATGCAAATGACTATTTATTTTATTTTCGGGTCAAATCCATAAAGCAAAAATTGGCTAGAGCTTTATTATTGTCTTGCTTAATTAAAAAGGTATAGCCAAAATAACAAAGTTGCCATTGTTTTAAAAAAAAATCATAATATTTTAATTGAGACAATTTTACGTGCTTAATGTTTTTAATGAATTTTATATCTTCTTTATAGTGCTTCGTGATGAACTGATGATTTCATATAATTTATTTGCTAATCACGTTAAACATCCTACATGCATGAACAACGATTTCACCACGCATAAAAGACAAAAAAATAGACTTTTAACACAATGATAATACAATAAATATAACTAATGTCCAAGTGAAATACAAATACCAATATTAATTAACGAATCCTAAACCATACTTTTTCCTCTAAAGCCCACGGCAATTTATTTAGGCCAAAGGATCCTAAACCAAAAAATAAAAAAAGACACAACATTATTAACATTAATGGGTAGAAGAATCCTAAATATAAAAAAACCGTGTCCAACAAAAAAGGGGGTTATAAACGGCAGTTTTTGATACTTCTTAAAAATACAATTACAATTTTATCCAACGTTGAATATGATTACAAAGGGTAAAAAAGGCGGACGGTATTTCGATAGGGGATTCGTGCTTTTAATATAGTACTAGTTTTGGTGTACGTGCGTTGCACGTGTAAGCCGCGTTTGTTTGTAAGAAAATTATATATCACGTGAATGAACTATGTATAATAGTAATTGACGTCAAAATAATTCAACATGAAACTGAAATGAGAACATGAGTGTCATTACACTGATGTAATAGATGAATTTAAATATGGTTAATATCTTCTGAACCTGCAAATATAAACACCACAATTAGTTAAGGTCGTGATATGTATAACATTTATAATTACAGATAATATATTATATGAGTCAATAACATGTTATGTTGTTGTATCTTACCTAATATCTCTTTGTAGACAATGTTCTTGGTGTATGTGCCCCTTCGTCTCTTCGGTTGCTCTGTCATGACCAATACTTTTGTTGTTGACATCGATATACCTCTTGATAGTGCGACATATAGTTGTCCATGTGAAAAAATATGTTGTGGCAAGTACAATCCAACGTTGGATATTGTTTGACCCTGTGCTTTGTTTATTGTCATTGAAAAACATAAACGTACTGGAAATTGTTTTCTGATGAATTTAAATGGGTATCCTTCATTTTCTGGCGGCGAAAGTTGAATTCTTGGAATAAACACATGCTTGAAAGCATTTTGCCCCATCATTATTTCTGCATGTATAATGTTGTTGTCAAAACCTCTGCATATCATTCTTGTACCATTGCATAATCCGTTTGAAGGATCCAAATTTCTTAGTAGCATGATTGGTGCATTTTTCTTCAAAACCAACCTGTATACCATTATAAATTAATTATACGTATTGTATGTAATCACGCATGAATAAAAATAAAATAGAGTTATAAAAAGTAGACTAAGGATCTTTCCTTTTATAATTTTCAGAAGTCCATGTCTTTAATATTAGTATTATAGTTTTTATAATTTTTTATAGTCCTTTTATGTTTTTGCCAAAGATTATTACGAGAACTTCAATTGAAGTGCTTATTCTTTTCATATGGCATAAATAATTTCAGCCACGTCTTTTTAATATATATATATATATATATATATATATATATATATCATTCCTCAAGGATGGATAAAAGAAGATCTGTAACATATATATCTGTTTTATATAATATGCATAGGTTTTCGACTGTCTTAAAGTATATACAATGGTGTTAATAATCAGAAAGTATCAAATTTAAAGGAAACTGGAGAAAGTTAAAACTAATGAAGAAATCTAAATAATAGTTAAATAGCTTAAATAATTTTGGCAAATGTAATGCATTAAGAAACAATTTGAATTGTAAGAAAGCACGAAGAGCAGATGACAATTCGAACCAAAAGAGAGAGCACGTCAGTTGAATTTGTAGAAAATTCCAAAAAACCAGCCTGACAACGTACCTGTGTGGTGGAAGGCCATTTGGTGTTAAAGATTTAGGTACTCTTCCTGGTAATAGTTGTTTGTATCATCCTTTGCAGAGTCGAAACTAATAAACGTCTTGCTTTTGCCAGGAAACTTGGAAATTAACATCTCATTTAGTTGATCAACACAATCATTTCTGCTTGCTAAAATAGCTCTTTCTGTCATGTATTTGTAGCAACTTGCATATTTATCTAATGACGGAAATATTTCTCTTATTAAGCAGTCTTCAGCAGTACTATTAGCAATATGTATGACAACTATTTCTTCGGGAAGTTGTACCAAATCATCTCTTATGGTTGGTTCCTCCCCGTCACCGATGCGTAGTAGAAAATCACTGAATGCAGGATCTGTTCTTGCCCTCATATTTTTTGTTAACTTAATCTTTTCCATTTTATGCCACAAGTACGATTTTACTAAGCTTGCATTTATTGTTTCAGCTCTCGTAGATTTTGGGACTACCGGTAGTACCTGTCGAAAATCACCTCCAAAAATCATTACCTTGCCTCCAAATGGTTCATCGTTATCCATTATATCTCTAAAGCTCTTGTCAACAGTTTCAATTGTTTGACGCTTTGCCATAGGCGCTTCATCCCAGATTATCAACTTTGCTTTTCTTATCAATTTTGCACTACTACTCTGTTTTGACATATTTGTGATTGTCGTATCAGTTGTTTGAAGTGGTATGTCGAATCTAAAGTGAGCAGTACGATCCCTCGGTAAAATTGCTGTTGCGACACCACTTGTTGCTGTTGTTAGTGCTATTATGCCTCTTGATCTGACATTTGCAAGTAATGCACGATAAAGAAACGTTTTTCCGGTTCCTCCAGGTCCATCTACAAAGAACAATCCTGCTCGTCAGAGTCTACTCTTTGCAATATAGTCTTGAAAGCTTGCTCTTGTTCTGCATTTAACTTTGATTGTGCGTCAAAATCTTCTGCAGGTACCTTTATAGACCTTTCTTCAATTATTTCCCGGCACTCTGATGGACTATTATTCTCCAGGTCCCGATTAGCTGTAGGTATGTCATAGTTTTGAATTCTCTTGCCCATGCTCTCTAAGAAATATTTGATGCTTTTCAGTGTGCATTGTAGTTGAGTAGCAGGAGAGTTATCATGTATCCTTCTAAAATCCTCTGACATGTCCTCGTAATATGTATCCCACAGCTTTCTAACATCTGTTGGGTTACAATGAACCAAAATAGTTGCAAACAAATTTCTGAGAGCTAATGGCATTTTGAAGAGGACTGCCTCACGTAAACATTCCGAGATGATGTTGTCTGACTCTAATAAACCTCTTTCTTTTGCAGCTTCCTTGAATGTGTCACACTTTTTTTCGTTAACAGTAAGTAAGTATTTGAACGAAGTGGGTCCTTTGACATGATTCAACAATAATCTCAAGTAATACCTTTCTCCTTCTCTGGGGTTAGCTATATCATTGAGAGAACCAGAATAGATTAAATTAAACAAATGTGAAAATAGTATTAAGAGCGCAAGCGTTAAATAACTTACCAGCAGCGACGCGACCAATTACCGATCTTGTTTTTCTTTTTGTCCATATCTTGCCAATGCTCTGGAAATTCTTTGTATAGGTAAGCTCGTGCTTCAGTGTCTTGTGAGCATTTCTCAAAATATGCGGTGAGCATGGTACGTGTGGCGTAGTCCCAAGCTATAACATTTTGTAAATTTTGCTTGCTCCAATAGCACACTAATTATTGGCATTCCATTAGAATTTGCGTAAATTGTTATTTGAATAAGTAGCACACGCACAGAATTGACCTCTTCGATGTGTTTTAGCAAAGAGAAAACAAATAGTGTCATCTAAATTTTACAATACGGAACACAATTCCTTACGCTATTTTCCAAGGTTAGAATTCTAAATATGTGTATTGTTTTGTATGTTACACAAGACAATGTTATCTGGTGATTTCTTATCCCCTCTATGACTCTTTTCCCTGTCTATAAAATGTGAAAGTTAAATCCTCACTTAGACACAAATTAATAATCAAGACACATAATTCAGAAATATGGCTAAGTCTTAATTAGTTAACTACATTGCCTTTCTTGCTCTCTTATTTTGCTTCCTCATTGTATCAACTGGTGAGTGTCTAACAATCTATAAATCCTACGTAACACTATTTGTCTGTTGTATCAGGGGTGGAATTGTTCATTCAAGTAAAGCACTGCCATTGTAATACTCAACAAGGAAGATAAGTTTTGTAATAATTAAAACGTAAAGTAAATAACTAATATAAATAGCTTACCTAATTGTTTATTAGGGAGATGTAGTTGAAGGTTAATGACTGGAGGTTGCATTTCACTGAGGTTGAATTCATAAATTCTCCATAATGCTTCTGGCCCATCGTGCATCTTGAAAATTTTGAATTTCATTAATGATTTTTTCCCCATCATCTGACTCAATATAAACATCACACCTATCATGTCCTTTTTATATATACTTGTAGCGATACTTTATTGCTCTCACTCTGGAACAACACTCTACATTAATATGACAATTGTATCTAGTTAGCAAATAAGAATTATACGGAACAACCCATTGGTTGTTCATTCTCATACCACGAACATTTGCGGTCTTTCCATCATTTCTTCTCCTATAAATAGGGTATCCATCCTTTCCTTGTACCGATTTACTACTAAATGGCCGAGGATAGTGATTCTTGCACTGACCATCCTTCATGCAGGGACTTGTTGTACGATAACTTTCACATGGACCATGCATCATATGCTTGACAACCAATTCATACAAGAGTGGATAATCTTCTTTATCAGGAATTTTAGCAGTAATAAACTTGTCATATTGGTCAGCTTATGTTATCTTCTGTCCTTGTTCAAGTATTAGGAGAAGGTGTATGTGTGGCAGGCCTCTTTTTTGGAATTCAACTACAAATACATGTGCAGAAACCGGGCCAAATATTCTTTTGTTGAAAATCTGATCTTTTAAATCTTGCAACTTTGCCCTAAAAACTCTAGTCACTAAGTCGGGTCTATCTTGAGGTAGTTGTCCTGGGTACAAGTTCTCTTGTATCTCCGTCCATTCAGTATTGCATGTCATTATTATAAATAGATCTGGTTTTCCAAAACGTTGAACCAAAGCCATCGCATCCATATACCGACGACGCATATCCCTAGGACCTCCGATAAATGATGCTGGAAGTATTATTCTCGTACCAACTTTATCTCCTCTACATTCTCCGGCCATGATGCTATCTACAATACCTTGCAATATTTCCCTTCTAAAATTTGATTGATCCAGTCTAAAATACTCAAGCCTTGTTGTTTCTAGCTTGATGTACATGTCAACCACAAATTGTTGCAGTAATCGTCCACATAATAGAAATATGCAATTTTCTCCTCTACGTATTTGTAGTTTAAAGCAGTAATACTCTCTACAAGACACGAATGCTTTACCTTCACATCGTACACCTACATTAAGATTTATTTTATATATATATATATATATATATATATTGACAGGGGTAAATTTGAGTTAAGGAAATTTAGTCATTTGTTGAAGTACGTTACCTTGTTCCTCTTTGTCAAACACCTCATTAGCAGACGAGAATGTCGGGATATCATGGTTGTGAATTGCAGCTTCAGTTGTAGTTGTGGCTTTGTTCGGTTGAAGCTGTTTTCGTATTCCTTGGTGCCAACCTACTTCGCCATTTGGAAAAAGCAAAGGATATTGAAGTGGGTCATAACAACCATAGTAATGTTTGACTCTATGTCTGTTCTCGGAATGTTCATGAACGATAATCTCTCTATCAAATGGTACATTTGGATTATTTCCATCTATCCAAATTGCAGCAACCTGATCTACAGATGGTTTGTTGTAGACACGCTGATCTTGTGTAGCATTGGCAGCAATTCGAATCTGTAAATCTTGAAAGGTTGGATGATCTCTTAGCCGGCGAAAGAACTGCGCATAAGGATTTTCATCCATTATCTGGCTAATTTTTGCTACAATTTCCTCCGATAAGTTTGCTTCTTGGAGTTTTGAAATCCTATTAGACAACTCATTGTCTGTGTCAAAAATCCAAAACTTATACAAAGAAATTGAAATATTCTTTTGCGGTAATTCTTAGTAGTTATTTACATGTATTAGGAATCCAAAACCGTATTAGGTAATAACTACAAGTAGTCGACAATTAGCGTCTTTAATTTTTTTTTAAATTTTGAAGAAAATAGTTATTACAATTACTATTATATCCAACATATAATGTACTTACGAAGGGTAAAAAAGACGAACGACATTTCGATAGGGCCTTCGTGCTTTTAATATAGTATAGATACTAGTCTCTACATTCGTGCGATGCACGAATACTTTATGTCAAATATTATGAACGCATACACACAATATTCTAAAACTAATTGCAACTGAATATGTACGAAATTCAATATGTACAAAGTTTAATAATATGTTCCTAAGAACAAAAATATATATATATAATTCAAACCAACAAATTAATAATATTTTGGCACAACGAAAGGACAAAATAGAACTAAATATTATGGAATCATACAATTATGCAGTTAAATTTGTAAAATTACTTAAGGAATGCAACAATACTTAATATTAATTTTCTGATTCCATGATTTCTTTGATTTAGTTATGCCTTAATGATTCGGAGACATAAAATCATATTTACTCAAATACATTAGTAACAAAAAAATCAAAGATAGAAAGTTATTTAGTAATTCATACCTTCTTTGGCATTATTTTTTCTGTTGTGTTTCACGTTATCCTACATTAAATTATTACGAAAGTTATATTTAATCAAATATAAATTCTTAACTATACAAATATTCAAAAGAAAATTGTTACCGCTAGTAAATAATTCTACTTATCTCCAATGACGACCAGTGCAATCTCTAAATTCAACTCCAATTCTAATTAATTCAAACTCTAGCTAAAAAGCACGTGAATTTTCCGTGTTTCATCCACGAGTATACTTGCTCGTGCAAATCTAAAACTCCACCGTGCTTGAAGTTTCATGAATGCAAAAAAAATAGCTTCAAGTTGATCTACCGTCAAATTGAATCATTAAACAGAAGTTAACAACAAGAAACTATAGATGACAGGTTAATCGAAAGGAAGGGGAGAAAATAAATTGGTTAAAAAAATTGTCACCTTAACCAGCCACTTCCTTTATGCTAAAGAACCTTTTCTNCCCAGCCACTTCCTTAATGCTAAAGAATCTTTTCTACCAAATCCAAAAAGGTGGTTCACTTAAACTATATGGTGATGTTCACTGCAAAGAAAATAACAAAGTATATATATATATATATA
>NW_017670522.1:569202-608894 GCF_001879085.1 Nicotiana attenuata
ATATATATATATATATATATATATATATATATATATATATATATATATATATATATATATATAAAGGAGAATATAGTTCGACATAAAATCTAGATACATCATACATGATATGCAAAATTAAGGGAAAAGTAGAATTTCATAAAAATATTAGAGATATAATTGATATCCATTAATAAAAAGGTCAGGCTGATAAAATCTTGTGGCGTGTTCAATATATTAAGCTTTTTAAATAGAGACGCCATTATGTAGAAACATATTTTAGATGGAAGATTGTATTTAGTTGTATACCAAAAGGATTCAAACTTGTAACGGAGAAAAAGTTTTAATTCCATATAACTTTTGCTTTTGGAGACTCTTCGAACAAGAGTAAGAATCAATATAGATAGTTTATATGAGTCTACCAACTATATAGAGACCTGGTCCTATATCAGTTCCCACAGTGCTAGCTATTGAACCAATATGTAAATGAGACACAGGATTTTTATGTGGAAAAATCCCAACTCAAGGGGACAAAAACCACGACCTACACTGGTAGGCTTTCAACTTCACTAACTTGTAAACACACTATTACAAGCCACTTTGTAATGACTCTATTCCAAAGACTTCAACTCAACTAACTTGTGATACACTTACCACAAGCCACTTTGTCACTCACTAGTTACAAAGACTTTAACTCAACTAACTTGTGATACACTTACCACAAGCCACTTTGTCACTCACTAGTTACAAAGACTTTAACTTATGTCTAACTGTAGTCACAACACAAACTTAGAAGGTTTATGATTTTGAGTTTCCTAAAACAAAGCTTCTAATAAAGCAAGATAGGAGTTACAATGAAGAACAAATAACAAAGACTCAACAAACCTAAGGACTTAAGATATCTTCAATCTTTGGATCTGGTCCTTGAGGCTGCAACAGCTTTGTTCTTGAGAGAGGTTGTGGCTAGCACTTGAGAGAATAATATCTTTTTGATTTGCAAGTGTTCAAGTGTATCTTGTGCCTTACACCATGTTGTTATACTACCAAAGACATCCCAAGGATGATGTCATTTCATGGTTAGTACACGCCTCTTCCCAATGGGAAGTGACTGCTGCACTGTTGCGTGTACAGTTGCAGGCAGTTGCTTTTTGCAATTGCTTTCCAGCTGTATAGTTGACTTGTACTTCTGTCAGAGAACACCAAGGGATCAGGTCCCTGTCTTGTTCCTCTATTTTCTTCACTTGCAGCAGTTCACATTAGCTGGAGTTCAGGCTGGAATTAGTTCATTTTCAATGTGTACCAAGTATCAGGTTCCCTATCTGGTTCTTGACAGTAAGTTTGTTAGATCATCAAAATATAATGCAAAGACAATCCATCAATTTCCTCCTTTTTGATGATGATAAACTTAGACATTGATGACATGTATTTAGCACAGAAATAACCAGATGAGGTAACAGGAACTTCACAAGTTCCCCCTGACTTTATGCGTCCCCCTTAATCAGATCCCCTGTTTCAATTTTCAATTTGTTTCAGTTTTCAATTTTTCAAATTATACTTTCCCCTTTTGGCATCATTAAAAATACACAAGCAGGCAAATAGCATAAGGAAGTCTAACATAGCCAACTCATACCACATATGTGCACACAACATGGCAGAAAAGAGAAACCAAAGGAGAACATCATTGTACAAGCAAAAAGAAGGGTTGTTTCATTGATATGAACAATGGACTGAGCAAAACAGGAGCAGTAACAGTGAAATCCAACATGCCATCAACAAACAAACAAAAAGAAAAACAACAGCCACAAAACATCATAACAGAAGACAACTGGGCATTGAGAGGTATCTAAGGGGCACTAGAAGAGGAAGACTTGGAGAGGGAGGCAGCAAGGGTTTTGAGAACCAGGTCCATACGGGCATTTGCAGACAGCTGTTCCTCAAGCAGTTTCTCCCGCAGGTTCTCCACTTGTTGCGTAAGTCCAGAACTTGTCTCATACCTGCGATCTCCGAGATTGCCGGGTCAAACATGCGACCCCACAAGACTTTCTGAGTTATCAATCTCTCCTGCCCAAGGCCACTGTCACTTGGAATGGTCTTTATTGAACCAGGTCCTCCCACAATTTCCCGCTTTCGTTTTCTAGACATTTCAACAGACTTCCCGTTCCTGCTTGCAACAGCCACAGTATCACCTTCAGACAAATCTTTCTCAACCACAACCTTCTTAGATTTACCACCACTTTTCACAGATGTTCCACTTTGTTTTCCACAGCATCCTCTGAAGCCTCCAGCACAGACTTTTGGACTTTTTGTAGATCTTTTCACTAAGGAACTAGGTTCCTCCACAGCATCTTCATCAACCTCAACCACTGGAATGTGTTTGTCAGCCACAACTTCCCCCTATTTCCCTCAACCTCCTCCTCTTCTTCTTCTTCTTCTTCTTCTTCTTCTTCTTCTTCTTCTTCTTCTTCTTCTTCTTCTTCTTCTTCTTCTTCTTCTTCTTCTTCATCTTAATACTCTGCTTACTCTTCTGCAAGGCAAACTCAAAAGCCTTTTTCTTCTGCAACCTCCTGGTTTGTTTCAGCTGAAAGAGAATCAGGTCTCCAACAGGTTTTTCTGTGACGATGTCATGAACCGAAAACTCGAAAAGCACCACAGTCCTTTCATCCCCTAAGAATGAAGTTTCTTCCCCCTGAGATTCAGGCAGAGGGGAGGCTCCTTCATTCATAAGACTCTCAGCAGCGATAGCCATGATATTTTGTGTCGCTTCCTTTTCTGGTGACTCCGTGGGAGCCACTGAGTCTAGAACGGAGGAGTTAAAGTACTCATCAGGATCTTCCTCAGAGACCTCTGACGCCTGAGGAGTAGCACTTTTGGTTTGTTCTGAAAAAGGAGGAGAAGTAGGGTTTGCAACACATGGAAGTGAGATAGGGTTTGACGGAGGAGTAGAGGTGACTGGAGATGAATAGGAAACCGGTATGGGTGCAGTAGTATCAGGGATAGTGAAGAAGTGGGTTTCTGGTGATGGTGTTAAGGGAGGTGGAGATGTGGGAGTGGTGTGTCGCGCCCCCTTTTTCCTTCGCGGAGTCCTGGTTTCGACATTCATGGGGGGAACAACTCGTTTCCTTTTTGGAATTGGGTATTTGGAAGAGTCGCCACCTAACGGATTAAGGTGCGTTAGGGTACCTAGAGCGATTAACTCATATAACTAGTTTGCATTACCAGAGATTAGGGTAAGGGCTCGAAATAACCTTGAGGGTAAGGTGTAAGGCACCCTCGCGGTCCACAACGGTGGGTCCCAGCCGAACTTAAACTATGTGAATTAGTCAATTAACTAGTAAGCACGTATTTACAAATAAAGTAGTTTTCCCCCCATCTAATTGCATATATGATCAAGGAAGTTCAGATAATGAAGGTAAAAGAGGTTTGGACAGCTTACACATGTATATGTAAAGAAAGGGGAGTTTAGATAATTTAAACACATATAGAAATTGGGAAAGGGGAGTCCTAAGTTGATTAGCCTGCAGGATCAATCTGTGCAATGCCCGGTAATCCTCCTCAACTAGAGGGCTACACGTGACATTAGAGCGCAGGTCATCATATCCTTTTACTACCCGTTACCCTCCCCTTAACGGTTATATAAGCGAATTTGATTGATGACCCCTAAGCGTGCTGTTACCCGTCCCTTCCTTATGGTCCTGGAGGAGCTTAGGACATCTAACTCTGGGCAGTTCTAGACAAACCTAAGGTATTTAAAAGGAAAAATCTAGGCGACAAACAAATAACATGTAGGACAAGCAAATAGGGGAAAAGCAGTTAAAAGGCTCATGTTTACCTCCGCATGCATATAGGCAAATAAACAGCACGTCTAAAACACAGATTCAGGTAATTTCTAGAAAGAATCCTAGGACAGGATATCTAGGTGAACATCAGTACACAGATCCTGCAACGATATTTCAGAACTCAATGGCAGGGTCCAACTCAGTTGGCTTATTGGTTTTAAACCCGTGAGACTTAAGCAGTTTATACACAACTGAAACGCAGTTTCTAGTTTTATAAGGACATTGACCACCTAAGGCTTGCCTAGGCGTGGGGACTATGCGTGATCACAATTATAGGAACTGTTTGAATAGTTTGAGATTGTTCAACCTATGAGATTGTTCAACCTGATCTAGGTGATACAGGTTATAACAGGCGATTTGTCATTTGTGTTTGGAGACATGATACCTATACGTGAGCTTGTTTTAAACCTTTATGGACAGCTACTGATTAAATCGAAATAGACGTGGTTCAAACAAATGCAAACAGAGTTCCTAAGAACATGGTATCTAATGCATACAACAATGACAGTTTTATTTAGATTATTAGATAGCAGGATGTCTGTGACGACCCAACCCGTCGTCTCATGTATTACAACCCCGTTTCCCCCATTTATTGCTCTTTCATGTTTTATTATCAGCAACGGGTGAGTTAGAGTTGAATTGAATTGGTTTGGATAGGAAATGAGACATTTAGTCTCTTTAAGGAAGGTTTGGTTTGGAAAAGTCAACCGAACGTTGACTTATTAGTTAGAAGGCTCGGATGTGAATTCCGGTGATTCGGTTAGCTTTGGGAGGTGATTTGTGACTTAGGAGTGCGATCGGAAGTGATTTTGGAGATCAGGAATAGAATTAGGCTTGAATTGGCAAAGTTGGCATTTTGGCGAATTCCGGTGGATAGGTGAGATTTTGATCCGAGGGTCGGAATAGAATTTTGAGAGTTGCAGTAGCTCCGTTAGGTGATTTTGGATATGTGTGCAAAATTTCAGGTCATTTGGAGGTGTTTTGGTCGGGTTTTTGATCGAATGCGTAATTCGGAAGTTTTTAAGAAACTTAGGCTTGAATTCGATGTGATTTGATGGCTTTAGCGTTGTTTGATGTGGTTTGATGATGGGAACAAGTTTGAATGAGGTTTTAGGATGTATTGGTGTTTTTAGTTGAGGTCCCGGGGCCTCGGGGTGAATTCGGGTGGTTAAACGGAGAATTCGGAGTTTGTTGTAGGTTTGAAGTTGCTGGTTCTGTCATTTCCGCATCTGTGGAAAAGGGACCGCATAAGCGGTTCCGCAGATGCGGCGTATTGGTCACAGAAGCGGTCCTTGAGGGACCAGGGCTTTCCGCAGAAGCGGACGAAGTTCCGCAAAAGTGGTCACCGCAGAAGCGATTTTGGGACCGCAGAAGCGGTCCTGGGCGACTTGAAGGAAAACCGCAGATGCGGTGAGTAGGCCGCAGAAACGGTGAAATTGTCGCAGAAGCGAAAACAACTGTTACAGAAGGGTTTTTTTTTATATTGTTTTCATCCGCGAACAAGAGTTGGTTTCCACCATTTTAAAGCAGTTTTGAGAGCTTTGAGCGAGAATTTTCGAGGGCTTTGACTGAGAATCAATTGGAGGTAAGTTCCTTGGTCTAAATATTCGAGTTTATGGTAGAAATTACATGTAAATTGTGGAAAATTCATCAAAAACGGGTCAAGCTAGGGCTTGAAAAGTTGTGATGTAAAAACGGATTTTGATAGGGCATTTGAACTCCGATTTTGGTAAAATTGGTATGTGTAGACTCGTGGCGAGACGAGGAATCCAGTGATGTAAATTTCGTAATTTTTCGAGAAGTGGGCCCGGGGCTCGGGTTTTGCCAACTTAGTGAATTTTGGTGTTTTTCGAGTCTTTTCGATTGGGTTATGTTTCTTTAGCCTATTGTAATGTATTCGTTGTGGTTTTAATCAGATTCGGCGTGCGAAGAGGTTGATTCGAAAGGCAAAGGCATAGCGAGCTAGACTTGTGGCCGGCTATATTGAGGCAAGACACGTACTCTATGACGAGTGCGGGGTCGATTGTGACTGGGGATTGTGACCTAGTCCGTTCCGATTGATGTTCGTACTGTGTTCTTGACTAGAAATTATTTGGTAATCATCCTACTTGGATTTTATGAATATGTTTGGGGCTTTGTGCCTATCATTTGCATCCTTCAGGGATCCTTATCACTGCTTCCATGATGCTTAGCATATTTCATGATATCAGTCCTGAGTTAGACACTGCCTCGAAATGTTTAGTAAATAAATAAAGGTTTAAACACTTAGCTCTATAATTCCTAATAATTGAAACTAAAAATGAACAATTTGACTGTGCCCGAGTGGCTTGCATGCATATATATATCTGTACTGAGTGTGGATCGGGCTGCACGCCGCAGCGAATGCTACGATGATATTGCGCTTGGGCTGTAGGAGCCCCTCCGGAGTCTGAACCCCCACAGTGAGCGAGGGTACCCAAATGGATCGGGTTGCATGCCGCAGCGGTCATGTGCATTTGCATTGCATTCATGCATTATTACCTATTTGTCTTACTTGTCCTGGCATTGTTGTTGTTCCACCGTTTAATATGCTGAATCGCTGATTATAGCTTTATATTGTAATATTTCGGAATTTCTTACTTTCAGCCATTATATATGTTTATTACTCACTGAGTTGGAAGTACTCACTTTACTCCATGCACCATGTGTGCAGATTTAGGTGCTCCGGAGACTTAGTGGAGTTGTTTGCTGTTTTCGTGAAGTTTATTTTCAGGAGTTGTTGAGGTAGCTGCCTGACGTCCGCAGTACCCGACTCCTCCCCTTTATTTCATTTATCTTCCCATATCCTAGACTTCTTTATTACTATGGATATATTACTCTGTTACATCTAGAGGCTCTAGACTCGTGACTCCAGATCTATTGGGGAATGTTTGGAATATTCGTTATTATTTTTTCGTACTATTTTATTTAGATTCGGATTAGAACCTTGACATTTGCTATTTTAATCGTATTATTTGTTAACGGATTACGTATTTGGGTTGAGAGTATTTAATTGGTCGGGCTTGCCTAGCATCAGTGTTGGGCGCCATCACGACCGGGATTGGGGTCGTGACAATGTCTATGTGACAGTACTTAGGAATTGAGCATGCAACATGATGAAGCAATAAACGTGAAGGCCCTAAAAGCAGGATATCTAATGCACAAGTTCAACATGGTTAGAATGCAAATAAACACAGTAATCCTAGAACATGGCTTCTAATGCAGATTTGCATAATATAAAGCCTATAGCATGTTTCCTACCCTGTTTTACCCACAGTATCATACAACTACCCTCCGTTTCACTAGTTACCCCAACATCCGTTTACAAATAATTATTATAGACCAGAATTGGATAAATTACATAAATGCAATATAAATTAAACTATAGGGAGCCTGATGCAGGCCCAAAGCAAACCTGGGGTACCAGGCCTTTAGTAGTCTCAAATGCCAAAGATTCATTGCCACATTTGTGTCCAGGTGTGTCAGAGTTTCCTAAGGACCTCAAGGATCCCGGGCAGTGCTCACACCCCGAATTTTCTCAAATAAAGACTGATTATGTGCAGTGTGGAAGAGCCAGCCCTGATATGCCAGAGTTCAGAGAAATCTCAAGGATCTCTAAGCAGTACACATACCAGAAGGGCAGAACTTAATAACCTAAGAGTAAGTGAGAGTGCTTGATATAGTTTGAAAGACTTAGTGAAAACAGCTTAGGAGTGAAAAAGGTATACTAGAATAGACTAGTTTTGAAAAAATACTAGTAATGAAAGCCAGTTTTTAAAAGAATACTGACAGCATTTGAAAACAGTTCAGAAGAGAGCCAATTAAGTAGACAGCCAGTCAGTCATAGAAGGTTCAAATTCACAAGTACTATAACAGGCAGGCTTGCACACTGGGGTGAAAGGGGATTGGGAACATATAGGAACCTCATTGAGGGTACATGAATAGGGCAGGGAGGCATGTAGACAACATAGAACACTTAGGATCTTCATAGTTTTACTAAATTAGCCAGGATAGCAGGCAGCTAAAACATGGAGTAAGATATGGAGGATAGAATCAGACACACAAGTAGGGTCCTAGCATGATCACACAGTTAAGGGACTAAACATGAATTGCAAACAGGCAAGCATCAGATAAAATGTGAAGTGTGGACATGATAAATATACATTTGAATAGGGCAGAATTTAGGCATGCTAGATAAAGCAGTAGGTAGGCTAATATAGTTAGACATGCTAATCACATATTAAACAGGACAGTGCTAAGCAAGACAGTGAACAGAAACTAATAATTGATGAACTTAAGGCAGTAATGAAACACATAGGGTTTAGCTTTAAAAATAATCAGGGACATACCAGTTAAGAAGAGAAAACACAGAATGCGAAGCAAATGTTGAGCAATATCTAGCTTTGGCTTACAGCCAGCTAGACTAATGAATACCACAAGTAGTAGAGAAGAACAGATAGCTTTTAGAGTGTAAGAGAGTTTTTTGAACTAGTGTTCGTGTGTTAGAAGTGAGAATAGAGGAGAGTATATATAGTGGTTAGGAGCAAAACAGAATAAGGTAAAGGAGATCTATCATTCAGCAATTAAGGAAGCCACAGAATCAATTACACACAAATTAGTGTAGTTTTCCCTTAATTAAGGGTAATTATCCAACGGTAAAGGGCAGGATACATTTAAGGAAAGAAAATCAAGTGAGAAATTAGGGGTAAATAGACGGGAGTTCAATTAAGGAAGCAATCTTGAAGAATCAGTAAGTATCACAACTAATCAAATAAGGTAAGAAAACTAATTAAGGTCGTAAATAAGGGGAATAATCAAGAGTCAGCATATAAGTTTGACAGAGCAAATCAGTAAATCAGAAATTCAAAATAGTACTGATTTAGGGGGGGGGGGGGGGGAAGAATATCAGTTTCCACAAATAGACAAATAGGTTAAATAAATTTCATAAACACAGAAATTAGCCGAGAAATCGACTCAGAAACCCTAATAGAGATGAACTAGGGTAAAAGTCAAAAACAATGAATCTGACTAAGGGAAGCATGTGAATCAAACACAGAAAGAAACATTGCACAAGTAACACGAAGAACTCAGAATCGAATCACAATATGAGAAAATTAGGGCTTTAGCATAAATCGACTAGGTTAAGGCAAACTCAACATAAATCGGTCAGAAGCACGTAAGAACAGAAGATTAAACATTCAAAATCGGAAAGCTTTTAAAGAAGATGATTTTCAGTAAACCCTAGTTTTTTAGGAAAAACGGAGAATCAATTGAAAAACCATAAAACTTTCGCAAAAACATGTGAGATAGGTTCGATTCGTCTCAGATCTGTACAGATCTGAAAAGGTCGGGAACCAAAAATTAGGGTTTCTGAAAGTAAAACAGAGACGGGATCATAGGCTTAGGAATCCATGGGTTTAAGACGAAAATAAGAAGTATCTTACTCAAAGTCGAACCAAATGGCCTGACACAGGCGAGAAAAACCCAAAGGTGTACACAGACCTGCCTAGGTCCCTTGAGAATCTCCTCAAGGATCTTGGAGATGGAGGTACCATAGCATAGAAGAGGCCATTAGAGGCCTGAGGTGGTGAAGAACCACAAGGGTGAAAATGATTAGGGTTAGAGGGGGGTATATGGGTTTAATTAAGGTAGGGGGATCCTGGACCGTTGATCAAGAATGATCAACAGCCAGGATTGGCCAAAGGGTTTTGGGTCGGGCAGATAGGGTATTGGGCCTAAGGGTTTGGGCTTAATTTTATAAGGGGGTATTGGGCTGGTTAGTTTTAGGCTAGAATTGAAATAAAAAAGGCTGTTTATTAAATACCCACAGTAATTGAATAAAATTAATTTGTAAAATAATTAACTAATTACCAAAAAATTATTTTTATGCATGGAAATATTTTATAAATAATTATTTAGTATTTTAAAATACAATGGACTAATTTCTGGTAAAAAATGATGCAAAAATGTATGCATGGGCTATAATTGCAAAATTATTGCAATTATAGCCAAAAGATGCCAATTTTACTATTTATAAAATAATTGGAACTTAAGAAGACCATAAATGGTAATATTAATTCATGAAATATTTTAAAATCATCTGTAATGCAATTTTGTAATTTTATACGAAGAAAATATTAAGATAAATTAATTTAAAAATATAAAAATTATGAAAAAATACCCATTGATGCTAATGCATAGTTTTAAAGGTATACATGCACTTCAAAAATATTATAGGGAAAAATTGGGTATCAACATGGTGTTGATGGCGGGAGAAGGAGACGATTGTTCGTTGGCCATGGTGAGAGAAATGGTAGAGAGTTCTGAAGGAAAAATTAAAGCGATGCAAAGGGAGACAACGGTTCAGAACTGCTGGTCTGAAAAGTCGGATGATGTGGCAGTTGAATTAATATTGCTATCTTTTTGAAAAAGCGTGAGAAAAATACATTACTACTAACCTGTGGTACAGGAACCAGGTTCCTGGCCTGTTTTTGTAAAAAGAGTTTTGCAGCTCTCTTCCGCAGTTCAACACTGTACCTTTAGCTTCTATGATCATCATGCGTGTTTACCTGCAACGGTATAGATGTGAGTTAGGCCTAGTCAGAAAATACTTTAGCCAATTTTACCTTAGTGTGACTATCATAGTCATGTCAGCAGAACCAGGTTCTCAATTAGGTTTAAGTAACCCCAGTGCCATCCTATTTCTCTCAAAGTGTTCCCTGCTCAGATCTTTGGTGAAGATATCTGCAATTTGATCTTCTGTGCAACAAAATCTCATACAAATAAGACCCTTTTCCACATTGTCCCTAAGAAAATGGTGTCTGACATCAATGTGCTTGGTTCTCTTGTGTTGAACCGAGTTTTTTGCCATGTTGAAAGCACTGTTGTTGTCACATAGAAGCGGTACACAATCAATGTATACACCAAAATCTTCCAATTGTTGCTTGATCCACAGTAATTGAGTACAGCACGAGGCAGCTGCAACATATTCTGCTTCAGCTGTTGAGAGAGCTACTGAGTTTTGTTTCCTTGTACCCCATGAGATAAGTCATGATACAAGGAAATGAGCCATTCCAGATGTGCTTTTCATGTCCACCAGATAGCTTGCATAATCAGCGTCAGCATAACCAATAAGGTTGAAATTGTCACCTGAAGGATAGTACAGAACCAGGTCCTGTGTGCCCTTAAGATATCTCAGAATTCTCTTAGCAGCCTTCAGATGAGATTCCTTAGGATTTGGTTGGAATCTTGCACATAATCCCACACTAAATACAATGTCTGGCGTGCTGGCAGTAAGGTAGAGTAGAGATCCAATGATTCCCCTATACATTGTTTGATTTATAGGTGATCTAGAATAATCCATGTCCAGCTTAGTAGCAGTAGCAATAGGGGTATCAATCACCTTTGATGCTTCCATATCAAACCTTTTCAAGAGTTCTTTGATGTATTTCTGCTGACTGATACACGTTCCCTTTATGGACTGCTTCACTTGAAGACCCAGGAAGAAGTTCAGTTCCCCCATCATACTCATTTCAAACTCACTTCCCATGAGTTTAGCAAATTTTTCACATAATGAGTCAGTTGTAGCCCCAAATATGATGTCATCTACATAAACCTGAACAATGAGCAGGTTCCTTCCCCATTTCTTCAAAAACAATGTATTGTCAATCTTTCCTCTTATGAATCCATTTTCCAAGAAAAACTTGGATAGTCTCTCATAACAGGCTCTAGGGGCTTGCTTCAATCCGTACAGTGCCTTATCCAATTTGAATACATGTTCAGGATGTACATGACATTCAAAACCTGGAGGTTGCTTGACATAGACTTCTTCCTTGAGAAAACCATTCAGGAAGGCACTCTTCACATCCATTTGGAATAAGGTGAATTCCATATGTGATGCAAAGGCAATGAGGATCCTAATAGCTTCCATGCGAGCTACTGGGGCAAAAGTCTCATCATAATCGATCCCCACAAGCCTTGCTTTGTTCCTTGTAGTATTTCCATATTCATCCAGCTTATTCCTGAATACCCACCTGGTCCCTATGATGGTTCTGTCTGAAGGTCTAGGTACCAGGTGTCATACCTTGTTTCTTTCAAATTAATGTAGTTCCTCTTGCATTGCAGTAATCCAGTCTGCATTCTTCAAGGCTTCCTTGATATTTTTGGGTTCTATTTGGGATAGAAATACTGAGAAGGCTAGGGAAATTCTGGTTTTTGATCTTGTCTGAACTCCAGAATCAAGGGGGGTGATTATATTATCAAGTGGATGGGAGCTTTTGTGTTTCCAATTTGGGGCTGAAGTTTGATTGGTAGAGGAACTGGGTAAGTTAAATGGATTTCCCTGCACTCCTTGTTCTATTACTTGTGGAGTGCCTTGCACTGCATCTCCAACTCTTTCTTCAGCTTCAGTAGTAGTAATTGAAGTACCAGGTTCCTCTTGAGATGTGAAAAAAGATGTTGCGTTGTCTTCACCTGCCTCCTTCATCTTACTCATCATATCAGCCTTGCCATTTGAAATATCAGATAATTCCCCAGGAGCTAAAAGTGGTTCATTATCTTGATCATCACTATTTCCTCCTTTGTCAGAAGAGAGAGTCTTGTTGAATAGCTTATGACCACTTTCTTCCACACATTGTGTCCTTTTGTTGCAGCCTTGTAGACTTTGCTTTAAGAGGAATATCCCAGAAAGATCCCTTCATCGCTTTTTGCATCAAACTTCCCAAGCTGGTCCTTCTCGTTGTTGAGAACATAGTATTTGCATCCAAAGGTTCTCAGATGAGTTATCTTTGGTTTTTCTTCCATTGAGCAGCTCATAGGGGGTTTTGTTTAGGAGGGACCTGATCATACACCTGTTCACCAAGTAGCAGGCAGTGTTTATTGCCTCTACCCAGAAATATTTGGCAATTCCATTGTCAATAAGCATTGTCCGTGCCATGTCTTCCAGAGTTCTGTTCTTTCTTTCAACAACACCATTTTGTTGTGGAGTCCTTGGTGCTGAGAAAGTGTGAGTGATCCCATTTTCATTGCAAAACTCATCAAATTTGGCGTTGTCGAATTATGTCCCATGGTCAGATCTGATGCAAGCTACCTTCAATTCCATCTTCACTTGGATTTTCTTGACAAAAGCCACAAATACCTCGAAAGTCTCATCCTGTTCTAAAAAACAGTGTCCAGGTGAATCTTGAATAGTCGTCCGCAATCACAAAAATATACTTCTTTCCACCTCTGCTTGGTATTCTCATAGGACCACACAGATCCATATGAAGGAGTTCGAGTGGTTTTGATGTGCTAACATCCTTCTTTGGCTTAAAAGATGATTTCACATGTTTTCCCTTAGCACATGCATCACACACTTTGTGCTCCTTGAAATTTGAATTTGGCAGACCACGAACCAGGTCCTTCTGTATCAATTTATTCAGAAGTGAGAAGCTTGCATGTCCCAATCTTCTATGCCAAAGTTCTGCATCATTATCAACTGCCTTCAAGCAGCTCATATCACCAGCTTGTAGAGAATCAAAGTCAGTAACGTAGATGTTCTTGTATCTTTTGGCTACTAGGACCACTTCTCCAGTTACCAAATTAGTAACTGTGCACACTTTAGACAAGAACTCTACTTTGTTCCCTTTATCACAGATTTAAGAGATACTCAAGAGACTGTACTTCAGGCCATCCACATAGTACACATTCTCAATTGAGTGTGAAAGAGACTTTCCAACCTTTCCGACACCGAGAATGTACCCCTTTTTTTCATTTCTAAAGGATACATTCCCTCCCTGCAGGGCTTTCAGTGAGAGAAAATCCATGGTGTTTCCAGTCATGTGCTTTGAGCATCCACTGTCCATGATCCATTGCAGTCCGCTTCCTCTCACTGTTCCCTGCACATACAAATTATGGGTTAGATTAAGGAACCCAAACTAGTTTGGGTCCCTTGTAATGAGGAAAAGGGTGGATAAGAGCCTTTCTAGTCCATGCAGGCAATATGCGATTTTTGCGAGTGGTACCTGGTCCCTCTTTGGTAGTCACTTTTTCAGCAAACACTTTGTTTTTCTGAACAGATTGAACCCTGGCCTGGCAATTTTCTTTGAAGTTCCCATTGTTCCCACAGTGGGTACAAAGCCAGTTATCAGGAACATTGACGTACTTGCTGTGAGGGTTGTAAGGAATTTTCTCCTTTTGGCACCCGATTCCCTGCCTGTTTCCACTATTGTTGAAGTACATGGCAGTGACAGCATCTGAGGACCAGGTCCACTTCAGAGATTTCTCAAGATCAATTTTTACTTTCTCCAATTCAGCTTAAAGTTGCCTATTTTTCTCGAGTTCACCACATAGACTAGTTTTCACATCATTTAATTCCTTCTCAAGCTTGATGTGTGTCTGACTAGCTACTTCCTTCCTTTTCCCAATACTTACAATCCTTGTTCTGATTTGAGTCCCTCGATGGTTTCCTCTAGGTCCGTGATTCCCACCAATAAATAATCTCTTTCTTGCTCAGTAGCTGCACTTTTCTCTTCTAGAGTATTCTTTTCTTTGCTAAGGTTTTCTATGGTTTCCTTCAAGTCATTTCTCGCATTTTGTACACTATCTATTTTTTTAGTTAGAACTTCTTTTTCTTTTTCAATATTGCCTATGGTCTTATTCCTTTGCTTTATTTTGCACTGCCATCATGGAACTTTTTTCTGCATCTGGTTCCCCTTCTGATTCACTGGAGGAGTCTCCCCATGCAGCAAGAGCTTGCTTCACAACATTGTTAGCTGCACTTTTTCGGCTGAAACGTTTGTGATGAATCGGGTTCCTTTTTGCTGCTTTGTCAGAGTTGTGTTTAACCTGAGTAGTTCCTTCATGTGCTGTTTGCAATGCTTCCCATATTTCCTTGGCAGATTGACAGGCTGAGATTCTATTGTACTCATCAGGTCCTATACCACATACCAAGATCTTCTTGGCACGAAAGTTCTTCTCAAAAGCTTTTCTGTCAATATCGCTGTATTCTTTTCTGGTTTTCAGCACCATTGGTCCAGATTTTCCACGCTCCTTCATAGGAACATGTGGACCATCACAAATGATGTCCCACAGCTCTGAGTCTTCTGCCATTATAAAATCATGCATACGAGTCTTCCACCAGCTGTAATACTGACCATTGAATCTAGGGGGTCTGTAGGTTGATTGTCCTTCCTCAAAGTTAGGTGGAGTAGCCATTGAGTTCTAGGTGTTAACCTTTTAGAAAGAACCCGCTCCGATACCAATTGATAGTTTATATGAGTCCACCAACTATATAGAGACCTGGTCCTATATCAGTTCCCACAGTGCTAGCTACTGAACCAATATGTAAATGAGACACAGGATTTTTACGTGAAAAAATCTCAACTCAAGGGGACAAAAACCACGACCTACACTGGTAGGCTTTCAACTTCACTAACTTGTAAACACACTATTACAAGCCACTTTGTAATGACTCTATTACAAAGACTTCAACTCAACTAACTTGTGATACACTTACCACAAGCCACTTTGTCACTCACTAGTTACAAAGACTTTAACTCAACTACCTTGTGATACACTTACCACAAGCCACCTTGTCACTCACTAGTCACAAAGACTTTAACTCAACTAACTTATGATACACTTACCACAAGCCACTTTGTCACTCACTAGTTACAAAGACTTTAATTTATGACTAACTCTAGTCACAACACAAACTTAGAAGGTTTATGATTTTGAGTTTTCTAAAACAAAGCTTCTAATAAAGCAAGATAGGAGTTACAATGAAGAACAAATAACAAACACTCAACAAACCTAAGGACTTAAGATATCTTCAATCTTTGGATCTGGTCCTTGAGGCTGCAGCAGCTTTGTTCTTTAGAGAGGTTGTGGCTAGCACTTGAGAGAATAATATCTTTTTGATTTGCAAGTGTTCAAGTGTATCTTGTGCCTTACACATGTTGTTATACTACCAAAGACATCTCAAGGATGATGTCATTTCATGATTAGTACACGCCTCTTCCCAATGGGAAGTGACTGCTCCATTGTCTGCTGCACTGTTGCGTGTACAGTTGCAGGCAGTTGCTTTTTGCAATTGCTTTCCAGCTATATAGTTGACTTGTACTTCTGTTAGAGAACACCAAGGGATCAGGTCCCTGTCTTGTTCCTCTATTTTCTTTACTTGCAGCAGTTCACATTAGCTGGAGTTCAGGCTGGAATTCGTTCATTTGCAATGTGTACCAAGTGTCAGGTTCCCTATCTGATTTTTGACAGTAAGTTTGTTAGATCATCAAAACATAATGCGAAGACAATCCATCAAATATTGTCCTAATCAACAAAAAAATTCCAATTTGGTTTCAAACTCCTAGCATTAGGTAGAATACAAAAAATATAATACAATTTTGTCCAAGTTGAGTTTTTTTGTTGATTAGGGCAATATCCTTTAAAAGTGAAATTATTCTTTTCCAAAAATAATAGATGACCAGTAGGATCAACTTTGTACGGACGTACGTGTAGTTTAAATTGGAAAAGAATTCCATTATTAGGTTATTTACAGTTAGATCCTTAAATTATACAAATACTCAAGGGCATAAAAGTCGGTCAATATTTCAAGGATATTTTAGTCGTTCAATATTTAGCATAATTTATTCGTGCTTTTATAATAATATAGATAGATATAGATATAGATATAGATAGATAGATAGATAGATAGATTCTTTTTTAGTAAATATTGATCTTTAAAAGGATATATGAGCTAAATTAAAAGTAATACTATATATACTCTTTTGCTTGTTGTGTACAGAGGCGGACCCAGGAATTTAATGCGACGAGGGCACAATATTTTGTTCAATCAGTGCCTCCTAAAGTCTTTTAGCATTAAGGGTGCCAAGTGATTCAAATTAACCATTTTCAAGATATACATATATACATATACAAGATTTCTGCCAAAGTTTACGGGGTTCGGTGACCACTCAACATAAGCCATAGGTCCGCCTCTAGCTCTGTACAAATATATACTTGGTAATTAAATTTTATTTACTTACCAAAAAAGTAATATTATTACTTCAAAATAAAATATCAAAACTAGGTGAAAAAACAATCATATTCTTGGGAATGAATGAGCATCCATAAACTCATATTTGAAAACAATTTAGCTTTACGCAATGATTTATAGTGACATAAAATATATGTATTTTATTTTATAATACAAGTTCAGAAGTCTTTTCTTTTTTCTTAAGTTTCATGCCCAATTAAATAAGTTCACATAAATTGAAACGGATAACGTATTAATTTCAGCGACAAACATTTCACCCCTTTCACTATCGTCAACAGGTCGTTCGAAAGATGTATTATTCGTTATTCATGACAAACACAAAATTTTAAAAGAAAAGTGTGTATATATATACTAGTATTTGTTTGGCAGTCATTTAAACTTAGCTTGGATGTCGGTTCTATCAGTTAGGTGCAAAAATAACCTAATTAATCCTAGACAATATTATATACGACTTTCTTCCAACAAGTCTATATTTGACACTAAACCAAATTGTTGAAATTTTTCACGCCTTTTTCATTTTTTTCCTTCATTTTTTGGTTCAAACATGTAAATCATTTTTTTCTCTTTTTTTTTATTTGGGTTGAATGAGACTATTGCCAAGAATCTATGGGAAAAAACTATTTTATCTCACACAAAATAAGAATAAGTTCTATGTACACATTACCCTCCTTATACCCACTGGGTATGTTATTGTTGGTTGAACCAGACTATGTAACTGTAACAATAGTGATGTTTATAATTTGCTCAAATGTGCTTATTAGTAAAAAAAAAAAAAAAATGTGCATATACGGCTGCTGAACAGAACAACGTGGCCGAGAAGGCAATTAACAAGCCTAAACTGTTTTTTTTTTTTGGTTTCTCACCCGGTGTTCGGTACCCGCATTGGAGTCCGACTATATCCGGATACACGTCGCGTAGGGCCCCATTCAGGGGAAAGCTGTCACGACCCAAACTGTCATGTCGTGATGGCGCCTATCGTGTAACTAGGCTAGCCGACTCTTTTACCAAAACAACCCGACATTTCAAATTAAAGATTTCTTCAAGCTATTTAATTAATTAAACTTCATAAGATATATCTGAATACCAAAGTGCGGAAAGAAAAGCCCGACATCGAGGTGTCACTAGTCATGAGCATCTACTAAGTATTGTCCGGAAATGCTAAGACTAATACAGTCTGGAAACCAAGTAATAACATCTATAGGAAGATAGGAGGGAGAAGAGCAAGGCTGCGATCGCCATGTAGCTACCTTGCTAACTCCAACAGATCCGCGACGGATGAAATCAACACTCGCTAGCACGTCCAGCAACCCCTGGATATGCACACAAGGTGCTGGGAGTATTGTGAGTACGCCAACTTAGTAAGTAATAAAGGTAAATAAAGATTGAGCAGTAGTGACGAGCATTAAAACACATAAAGTCTACATCATGAAATCTCATAAATTACCACATGCTTTCAAACCAGTACGTGAGTCAAATCATCTCGTTTTTAAATCCAGTTTTCGGTAAAAATCATTTGAAAATATTTTTCAACAGTTTCAACAGAGGCTCAATGCAAAAGAGAGTAAAAGTGATGAAAATCTTAAACAGACCCTCGGGCAAAACAACACTCAGAAGCAGCCCCTCGGGCAGAACATCACTCACATACATTCCCTCGGACAAACCTCACACTCACTCGTGTACAACCCCTCGGGCATATCTCATAACACTCACACAAGGTACCCGCGCTCACTTGGGGTGTCCGGAGGGGCTCCTACAGCCCAAGCGCTATAACAAGCCACCTCGTGGCATAAATAAATCAGGCTCTCGGCCTCACAAAATCATGAATCAGTAACAACAGGCTGCGGCACGCAGCCCGATCTCATAATATCCTCACAAAAACAGGCCCTCGGCCTTGCTCAGTCATAAACCTCTCAAGCCACTCGGGCTATCAGTAAAATCAGGGTGCTCAGCCCAAAATAACATTTTATATGCATCAAAACGGGATAATAAAGACTGAGTTATGAAATCAGTAAACATAGCATGACTGAGTATAGATTTTCAATCAAAATAGTGAGAGGATAATAAGCAAAGGCCCCTAAGGGTCCAAACAGCTCTGGCACAAGGCCCAAATATGGCATTCAACCCAATTTATAGAAATTCTTTCTAAAACACACAAGTATCATATAGTTTCAGTCAAATACGCAACTTTATAGTTGCTACGGGACGAACCAAGTCACAATTCCCAACGGTGCACGCCCACACGCCCATCACCTAGCATGTGCGTCACCTCAAAGAAGTAAAACGATATGAAATTCGGGTTTTCATACCGTCGGGACTAGACTTACAATCATTACTTACCTCAAACCGGTCAAATCCCTACTCCGCGATGCCTTTGCCTCTGAATCGGCCTCCAAACGTCCCGAATCTAACCAAAATCAATACAATGAAATCAACATAGGCCAAGGAACCAATTCCATACGAAAAACTATCAATCCGACCTCTCCACTGCACTTTCACTGAAGCTATATCCTTTGATCTCAACTTTCGGACCTGCCGCTCCAAATTAGCGATTGGCTCCACATCATAAGTCAAATCACCATCTAACTGAACTGTGCTGAAATCCAAAACATGAGACAGATCGCCGACATACTTCCGGGGCATAGAAACATGAAATACCGGATGCACACCCAACAAGCTAGGTGGCAAAGAAATCTCATAAGCCACCTCCCCAATCCTCTGAAGCACCTCAAAAGTCCCAATGAATCGAGGGCTCAACTTACTCTTCTTCCCAAATCTCATAACACCCTTCATGGGTGAAACCTTCAGTAGAACCTTCTCCCCAACCATGTAAGACACATCACGAATCTTTCTGTCAGCATAACTCTTTTGTCTTGACTGCGCTGTACGAAGCCGTTCCTGAATCACTTTCACCTTGTCTAAAGCATCCTGAACCAAGTCTGTACCCAAAAGCCTAGCCTCTCCCAGCTCAAACCAACCTACTGGAGATCTACACCGTCTCCCATATAAAGCGTCATATGGAGCCATCTGAATACTCGACTGATAACTGTTGTTATATGCAAACTCCGCGAGTGGCAGAAACTGGTCCCATGAACCCCCAAAATCAATGACACAAGCGCGCAACATGTCCTCCAAAATCTGAATAGTGCGCTCGAACTGCCCATCCGTCTGAGGGTAAAAAGTTGTGCTCAACTCAACCTGAGTACCCAACTCTCGCTGCACAGCCCTCCAAAACTACAATGTAAACTGAGTACCTCTATCTAAAATGATGGAAACCGGGACACCATGCAGGCGAACAATCTCTCGGATATAAATCTCAGCTAAGCGCTCTGAAGAATAGGTAGTACACACAGGAATGAAGTGCACGGACTTAGTCAGTCAATCCACAATCACCCAAATAGCATCGAACTTCCTCAAGTCCGTGGGAGTCTAACTACGAAATCCATGGTGATCCGCTCCCACTTCCACTCTGGAATATCTATCTGCTGAAGCAAGCCACCCGGTCTCTGATGCTCATATTTTACCTGCTGACAATTGAGACACCGAGCCACAAACCCCACTATGTCTTTCTTCATTCTCCTCCACTAATAGTTCTGTCTAAAATCCTGGTACATCTTCGCGGCACCCGGATGGATGGAATACCGCGAGCTATGGGCCTCCTCCAGAATCAACTCCCAAAGTCCGTCTACATTGGGCACACATATCCGGCCCTACATCCTCAATACCCCGTCATCACCAATAGTCATATCTCTGGCATCGCCGTGCTGAACTCTATCCTTGAGGACAAGCAAATGAGGATTATCATACTGGCGCTCCCGATACGATCAAACAAGGAAGACCGAGAAACCACACAAGCTAAGATCTGACTGGGCTCCGAAATATCCAACACCTCACAAACCGATTGGCCAAGGCCTAACATCAACTACAAGAGGTCTCTCCCCAACAAGAATAAATGCAAGACTGCCCATACTCACCGCCTTCCTACTCAAGGCATCGGCCACTACATTGGCCTTTCCCGGATGGTACAAGATAGTAATATCATAGTCCTTTAGCAGCTCTAACCATCTCTGCTGCCTTAAATTGAGATGCTTCTGTTTGAACAAGTGTTGGAGGCTACGATGATCAGTAAACACCTCACAAGACTCACCATAGAGATAATGCCTCCAAATCTTCAACGCGTGAACAATGGCAGCCAACTCCAAATCATGAACAGGGTAGTTTTTCTCATGGGGCTTCAACTGACGAGAAGCATAAGCAATCACTCTACCCTCCTGCATCAACACACACCTGATACCAACCCGAGAAGCATCACAATATATTGTATAACAAGCTAAATCTGATGGCAAAACTAACATTGGAGTTGTGATCAAGGCAGTCTTGAGCTTCTGAAAGCTCGCCTCACACTCATCCGACCACCTGAAAGGAGCACCCTTTGGGTCAATTTGGTCAAGGGTGATGCAATAGATAAGAATCCTTGAACGAACCGACGGTAATAACCCGCCAACCCAAGAAAGCTACGGATCTCTGTGGATGAGGACGGTCTGGGCCAACTCTGGACCGCCTCTATCTTCTTCGGATCAACCTGAATACCCTCACTGGACACCACCTGCCCCAAGAACGCCACTGAACTAAGCCAAAACTCGCACTTGGATAACTTTGCATAAAGTTTCTCCTCCCTCAACCGCTGCAATATAACTCTCAAATGCTCAGTGTGCTCCTCCTGACCACGCGAATACACCAGAATATCATCAATGGATACAATAACAAACGAGTCGAGATAAGGCCGAAACACGTTGTTCATCAAATGAATGTCGGGTCCTGAAAGTTGTCTTAAGAATGTCCGAGTCCCTGATCTTCAACTGGTGATACCCTGACCTGAGATCAATCTTGGAGAACACTCTCGCTCCCTGAAGCTGGTCAAATAAATCATCAATACGAGGCAAAGGATACTTGTTCTTGATTGTGACTTTGTTCAACTGCCTGTAATCAATGCACATCCTCATCGTGCCATCCTTCCTCTTCACAAATAGAACAGGCGCACCCCAAGGCGATACACTGGGCCGAATAAACCCCTTATCAAGGAGCTCCTGAAGTTTCTCCTTCAATTCCTTTAACTCTGTCGGTGCCATACGATACGGTGGAGTAGAAATGGGTTGTGTGCCCGGCACCAAATCAATACCGAAATCAATATCCCTGTCCGGCGGCATGCCCGGCAGGTCTGCATGAAACACATCCGAAAAATCCCTCACCACCGCAACTGAATTAATGGTAGAAGTCTCTGCAGTGACATCCCTCATGAAGGCCAAATAAGAAAGACAACCCTTCCCAACCATCCGCTGGGCCTTCAAGAATGAAATCACCCTACTGGAAACATAATCCGATGAACCTCGCCACTCAATCCGTGGCACCCCCGGCATAGCCAACATCACCGTCTTAGCGTGACAGTCCAGAATAGCATGGCATGGAGACAACCAATCCATGCCCAATATCACATCAAAATCAACCATACTAAGCAACAAAAGGTCCACTCGGGTATCCAAACCCCCAATAGTCACTACACAAGACTGATATACGCGGTCCATAACAATAGTATCGCCCATCGGAGTAGATACACAAACAGATGAAATAAGAGACTCGCGGGGCGTATCCAAATAATGAGCAAAATATGATGACACATATGAAAAAGTGGAACCAGTATCAAACAATACAGAGGAATCCCTGTGGTAAACTGAGACAATACCTGTGATCACAGCATCTGAAGCAATAGCATCTGGTCTGGCTAGAAACGGGTCTGACCACCACCCGATCGACCTCCCCCTCTAGGGCGACCCCTAGCTAACTGTCCTCCACCCCTAGCTGACTGGGCGGGTGGTGAAGTAACTGGTGCTAAAGTCGAGGGCTGACTCCTCTGATGAGGCGGACCCCCATGACGACGAGGACACTGCCTCCACATACACCCCAACTCCTCACACTCATAACAACCCATTGGTGTTGGTGAAGGGGACTGAAGGGAACCCCTAGAACGGGATGACTGGTAGAAGACCCTGGCATGGATGAGCCCTGAACTGATGGAGCACGGGACGAACTCTGGGCTAGGAGGGCACTAAGTGATGAATGGACCTGATGAGAACTGTGAGAACCATGGACCGATGATGCCCCACGGTCAACTGGGCGAGCTGACTGAGCATGTCTGAATGGACGGCTTCTACCGTGCTGAAACTGACCCCCATGAGGAGCACCCCCAAAACTACTGGATCCACGAGGCCTCTTGGCCTCCCTCTCTACTCGCTCCTGACGGCGAATCGACTCTATGTCCCGAGCAATGTCAACAACATCCTCAGAAGAAGCACCATATACCCTTTCTCTAGTCATAAGAATCCGTAACTGGTATGAGAGGCCATCCACGAACCTCCTGATCCTCTCCTATCTGTGGGAACCAACCAGATAGCATGATGGGCTAACTTAAAGAACCTCATCTCATACTGCATCACAGTCATTTCATCCTGATGCAACTACTCGAACTGTCTGCGCAGCTCCTCTTTATGGGACCATGCCACATACTTCTCCAAAAAGAGAACGGAGAACTGCTGCCAGGTAAGGGGCGTCGCACCAACAAGACTACGCCTCTCATAAGCCTCCCACCAAGTAAAGGCAGCTCCAGAGAACTGAAAGGTAGTGAATGAGACCCCACTGGTCTCTAGAATACCCGTTGTACGTAGAATCCTCTAATAGTTGTCCAAGAAACCCTGGGCATCCTTGCCCTCTGTACCACTGAAAGTCGGAGGCTAAAGTCTACCAAACTCTCCAACCTACGTTGCTCGTCATCAGGCATGACTGGTACCACATAATCCTGAGCAGGTGCAACCGGTTGGGCTGGTGGTGTCTTCGGTGGCTGCAGTCCCTGAACAACCTGCTAGGGTGTACGGGCGGCGGTAGTCTGAGTGCCTCCCCTGGCCTGGGAAGTAGCTGTGTAGTAGAAACAGCAACCCCCTGAGCAAGATTGGTGCACACGGTCAAGATCTGAGCTAAAGTCTCCTGAAGACCTGGGATAACAATAGGCGCAGCCGATGCTTGAGTTGGTCCCGCTGGAGTATCCACAACTGGAACCTGATCATGTACTAGGGCGGCTGGTGGATCTGCAAGTGCTGCCCTAGCTGCTGTGCGGGCTACACCCCTGCCCCTACCACGGCCTCGATCGCGACCCCGGCCTCTCGCGGCCCTAACTGGTGGTACTGGTGGCCGTCTCCTGACCGGTAGCACGTGTCCTCACCATCTGTGAGAGAATAGAATAACAGAAGTTTAGTTACCAGAATCAACAGATTTGCACGACAAGGATTCAAGAATGTGAAGTTTTCCTAAAGGTTCTGCAGCCTCTCGAAGATAAGTACAGACGTCTCCGTACCGATCCGCAAAACTCTACTAAACTCGCTCATGACTCGTGAGACCTATGTAACCTAGGCTCTGATACAAACTTGTCATGACCCAAACTATCGTGTCGTGATGGCGCCTATCGTGGAACTAAGCTAGCAGACTCTTTTACCAAAACAACCCGATATTTCAAATTAAAGATTTCTTCAAGCTATTAATTAATAAAACTTCATAAGATAAATCTGAATAACAAAGTGCAGAAAGAAAAGCCCGACATTGGGGTGTCACTAGTCATGAGCATCTACTAAGAACTGTCCGAAAATGCTAAGACTAATACAGTCTGGAAATCAACTAATAACATCTATAGGAAGATAGAATGGAGAAGAGCAAGGTTGCGATCTCCATGCAGCTACCTTGCTAACTCCAACAGATCCGCGACGGATGAAATCAACACTCGCTAGCACGTCCAGCAACCCCTGGATCTGCACACAAGGTGAAGGGAGTATTGTGAGTATGCCAACTCAGTAAGTAATAAAGGTAAATAAAGACTGAGCAGTAGTGACGAGCAGTAAAACACATAAGGCCTACATCATGAAATCTCAAAAATTACCACATGCTTTCAAATCAGTACGTGAGTCAAATCATCTCGTTTTTAAAATCCAATTTTCGGTAAAAATCATTTTAAGATATTTTTCAACAAAGGCTCAATGCAAAAGAGAGTAAAAGTGATAAAAATCGTAAACAGCCCCTCGGTCAAAACATCACTCATAAGCAGCCCCTCGGGCAGAACATCACTCACATACAGCCCCTCGGGCAAACCTCACGTAACTCGTGTACAGCCCCTCGGGCATATCTCATAACACTCACACAGGGTAACCGCGCTCACTGGAGGTGTGCAGACTCCGGAGGGGCTCCTACAGCCCAAGCGCTATAACAAGCCACCTCGTGGCATAAATCAATCAGGCCCTCGGCCTCACAAAATCATGAATCAGTAACAACATGTTGTGTCGTGTAGCCCGATCCCATAATATCCTCACAAAAATAGGCCCTCGGGCTCACTCAGTCATAAACTTCTCAAGCCACTCGGGCTATCAGTAAAATCAGGGTGCTCAGCCCAAAATAACATTTTATATGCATCAAAACGGGGTAATAAAGACTGAGTTATGAAATCAGTAAACATAGCATGACTGAGTATAGATTTTCAATCAAAACAGTGAAAGGATAATAAGAAAAGGCCCTTAAGGGTCCAAACAGCTCTGGCACAAGGCCCAAATATGGCATTCAGCCCAATTTATAGAAATTCTTTCTAAAACACATAAGTATCATATAGTTTCAGTCATATACGCAACTTTATAGTTGCTACGGGACGGACCAAGTCACAATCCCCAATGGTGCACGCACACACGCCCGTCACCTAGCATGTGCGTCACCTTAAAGAAGTAAAACGATGTGAAATCTGGGGTTTCATACCCTCAGGACTAGATTTACAATCATTACTTACCTCAAACCGGTCAAATCCCTACTCCGCGACGCCCTTGCCTCTGGAATCGGCCTCCAAACGTCCCGAATCTAACCAAAAGCAATACAATGCAATCATTATAGGCCAAGGAACCAATTCCATACGAACAACTATCAATTTAGACCAAAATCCCGAAATTTACCCAAACCCGGCCCCCCGGCCCACGTCTCGAAATTCGACAAAAATCACAAAACTAGAAACCCCTTTCAGTCACGAGTCTAACCATACCAAATTCATCAAAATCAGACATCAAATGGTCCCTCAAATCCCCAAATCAAACTTTCCAATTTCCAAGCCCTATACTCTCATTTTCATCCCTAATTCCTACTAATTACATGCTTAAACAACTGAAAATTACCATAATCACGAGTATTAGGCTCAAGCCACTTACCTCGCTGATGAACCCTTGAATTCCTCCTCAAAATCGCTCTCAAAAGCTCCAAGGCCGACTAAAAATGGTGGAAAATAACCCAAATTTTGCGAAGTCAACCTTTTATACAATCTGCCCAGAACTTCCGCATCTGCGCTCATCATCTCGCTTCTGCGACGCCGCACCTGCGAAAAATCCATCGCAGGTGCGGTTCTCACTTAAATCCCAGAATCCGCTTCTGCGGTCCAATCCTCGCATCTGCGGTTCTTGCCCTCCTTAGCCTTGGCCGCTTCTGCGGCTGCTTTTCCGCACCTGCGGTCCCCACTCCACAAGTGCGGTTATGACAGCTGAGTGAAAACTTCAGCATTCCTCAAATTCCAACCTTGTTCCGTCAACCCCCCGAAATCAACTCGAGGCCCTCGGGACCTCTACCAAACATACCAACAAGTCACATATCAACATACAAACTTAGTCGAACCTTCGGAACACTCAAAATAACATCAAAACACCAAATTACCCTCGGATTCAAGCCTAAGAACTTCTAAACTTCCGAATTCCGCAAATGATGCTGAAACCTATCAAATCACCTCCGAATGACCTAAAATTTTGTACACAAGTCACAAATGACACTACGAACCTACTCCAACTCCCGGAATTCCATTCCAACCCCGATATCAAAATTTCCACTACCGACCGAAAAATGCCAAATTTCCAATTTCACCAATTCAAGCCTGATTCTACCACGAACTTCCAACTCACATTCCGGACTCGCTCCTAAGTCCAAAATCACCTAACGGAGCTAACCGAACCATCATAATTCACATCCGAGATCGTTTACACATAAGTCAACATCTGGTTGACCTTTCCAACTTAAACTTCTAAATAGGAGACTAAGTGTCTCATTCCACACCAAAACCACTCCGGACCCGAACCCAACCAACACGATACGTTGAAATACAGCTGAGGAACACATAAGAAAGCAGAAATGGGAAAAAGGGGCTATAACTCATGAAACGACCGGCCGGGTCGTTACAGAAGCGCTCCCTACCAAGAATTTTTTCATACCCAGGGCTCGAACCCGAGACCTGTGGTTAAGGGAGGAGCAGTCACATCCACTGCACCACAACCGGTGGTGGTACAAGCCTAAACTGTTACTCCTACTCCTACAAGTCTACAACAGCTCTGCTATCCAACTACTACTAGTATCCCTACGTCTATATCTATCTCTATTGAGGGACATAAAGGTTCAATGAATTTTGAGTAGTATACTCTCCATACTTAAATTCATTCTGTATTTGTTTTACAATTTTAAGATGTCTCTGAATAAATATGTATATATATATACACACACAACATAGTTTTCTTATATATTTATAATTTTTCGATTAATGGTGATTTTTAATCTATATACATAGCTAGCGTTTGGTCATATATCCCAAATTTATTTTGAAAAATCTCATTGTATTGGGTGATACCCTTTTTGCTTGAGCCCGACCGGGTTGGGTCCGGTCCGGGGCAAGTCGGGGCCATCGAACCCGACCTGGATGCAAGGTAGAACGACGGCCACGTCAACAACCGAGGTCGAATCATTTCGAGACCGTTGCAGAGCTCGATATGAGTCACCACCGGATGGAGAAACACACAAGGTCGGAAGCCGGACTCGTAACGGATAACCAAGCGTCGCCGGATATCTCGCCCAAACGTGATTTTCTCAACCACTTCAGGCCATTAAGGCGTAATTACAGGGATCCACGATGTAATTAATTTACCTACCTTATTTTTACCCTTAATCAGAATGTATAAAAGGGGAGAAGACCCCATAAAGAGGAGAGGGGAAACCATTACACTAGGGTACCATCTCTCTCAATTCTTGTACGCTATCAAGCACAATTATTCTAAGCAATATTATATTCTGCGATTATTTACTTTAGCAGCAATTGTTGAGTCTTTATCTTTTATTTTCCTCAATCCAAACCTTTTGTATCTTTTAGTTCACGGATCCTTAAAACCCCATATAAATTCAATTGTTATCCGGATTCCAGGGTAAACAGTTTGGGACTTATGAGATCGAATATGCCTCGAGGAGGACTTATGAGATCGAATATGCCTCGAGGAGGTCTTATGAGATCGAATATGCCTCGAGGAGCACTTATGAGATCGAATATGCCTCGAGGAGGTCTTATGAGATCGAATATGAGATCGAATATGAGATCGAATATGCCTCGAGGAGGTCTTATGTTCGAATGTGCCTCGAGGAGGTCTTATGAGATCGAATATGCCTCGAGGAGGACTTATGAGATCGAATATGCCTCGAGGAGGTCTTATGAGATCGAATATGAGATCGAATATGCCTCGAGGAGGTCTTATGAGCTCGGACTTGAAAGCATACCGAAGAGTCGAACAAAATCTTTAGGTTATGATGTGAATATGCATCAGATAGTCTTTGCTATTGCAGTAATAGTCAATACATCATACTGATCCGGGCGGATTAGGTCAGGCTAGTTGGGCACGGCTCGCTTTGGCCGTTTGACCCTTACATTTATTCTTATTGACCTTCGCCTTCTTCGGAGGGTGATCTAGTATACAATGATTTACCCTTAGATACCTTTGTAGTAGCACGATGTTCTTGCTGCCTCGTTAAAAACCTTGCCGAAAAACCCGAGTTGGGACAAAAACGGTCAAAGGAAAAAAGAGTGCAGCTCGTGCTTTCAGTCTCTCCGATGTCCGAACTTGTCTTAGCGACCGATCACCGACCTGCACGGGTTAGGATCGGACAAGTCTCAAAAAATTTATGGAAGCGAAGAAGAAAGAAGACTTACCTTTAGCAGTAGTATCTCTTCAAGTGGCCTATATTCCAGTTATTGGGTAGTTCTTTCCCATCCATCGTTCCTAACTTGTACGAACCCTTTCCGGTTACCTTCAAAATGGTGTAAGGGCCTTCCCAGTTCGGTCCTAATTTCCCTTCGTTAGGGTCTCGAGTGTTGAGGGTGACCTTTCTTAGTACCAAGTCCCCTATATTGAAGTGTCGAAGACGAGCCCTTCGGTTATAATATCTCTCGATCTTTTGTTTCTGNGTCGAATCATTTCGAGACCGTTGCAGAGCTCGATATGAGTCACCACCGGATGGAGAAACACACAAGGTCGGAAGCCGGACTCGTAACGGATAACCAAGCGTCGCCGGATATCTCGCCCAAACGTGATTTTCTCAACCACTTCAGGCCATTAAGGCGTAATTACAGGGATCCACGATGTAATTAATTTACCTACCTTATTTTTACCCTTAATCAGAATGTATAAAAGGGGAGAAGACCCCATAAAGAGGAGAGGGGAAACCATTACACTAGGGTACCATCTCTCTCAATTCTTGTACGCTATCAAGCACAATTGTTCTAAGCAATATTATATTCTGCGATTATTTACTTTAGCAGCAATTGTTGAGTCTTTATCTTTTATTTTCCTCAATCCAAACCTTTTGTATCTTTTAGTTCACGGATCCTTAAAACCCCATATAAATTCAATTGTTATCCGGATTCCAGGGTAAACACTCATTTGGGTGAAGTTTGGTTTGAAGATGAAAATGTGTTTGGACATACGTTTTCAAAACATATTTTCCAACTTTATTTTGGAAAAACATGTATATAGTTCCCAAGTTTTGGGATTTTGGCCCAAAATCAGCAATTGAAGTGATTTTGGGATTTTGGATTTTGCTAAAATGTGGGCAAAATTTATGGCCAAATAAATTTTGAAAATAAATCCCAAATTTATTTTGACAAAACTCACGACCAAACAAGCCATAATATAGTTTATCGATGAAGAATGGTCACGTGGCTATGCCCCTGATAACGGTGGTTGTAACATGATGGCTGACAGATAAAGGCGATGGTGAATATGCAATAGAGGCTGATTTTAGATCTCCAATGAGGAGAAATAACTGAGTCTTTGCAGTGGAGAGAAAGAAATATTAAAAACAAACTCGATAGTTATTTAAGTTCAGCCAACAATTCGTTATGATCATTAAAATAAATTCGTTTTCTAGAAAAAAATTCCTAAATTTTATAATAATAATAATAATAAACGTTTCATGTATGTTGTAACTTGGTGAATGTTTTACCGTCAACTTGTGGTTTTCTTGCATGGAATACTAGACTAATGAGGTCACCATCATTATCTCTTTTCACTTTCAAGCATAATAGCCACAATTTTAGAGGATAAACAATCTGATAAAATTCCACCAACACTATATGAAGAAAATTTATTTTATTATGTTGTGACATACGTCTTTGAGTTATATTATAAGGTGTTTACTGTAATTTAATCTTGATTATTGTGTTATTAATACTAACTATGCGAGATTACCGAATACTAAATAGATGACCTAAAAACGCACCAATCTGTTGGACACACCGACACAAACTAATGCGATTCATACAAATTTCCAGAAATATTTTTTAAATAAAGTATTTAATTAGCAAAAGTTGGTATTGGCAAACAAACAAATTTCGATATATACGGGTATTATTTTTATAATTACTAGTGTTAGTACCCTCGCGATGTGCGAAAAATATTATAAAATTTAAATTATGTTAAGTGATCTAATTTGTTTGAGCAGATTCTATCATATGGCTTGAATTAAATTCTAATTATCTTCTTGTTACCCAATGAAACATACCAATAAAGAATCTTATGAAATAATAAAAAGATTCATATAGTCAAAAATAGCTTTTCTGTTCATTATTTTTCTTTATAACATAATCTACTATACTTAGTATTATTTCATTATGTTTTATTAGCTTGTCACTTTACTTAAATTTTTTTTTCAATTGCTCGCCTATCAATATAACACAACTATATTTTTCTTACTCCTAAAATTTTTCTTGAAACTTTTATTCTATTGTTTATCTTCAAAAGTCTAAAGTTATTAATTTTTTTTAAACTAATTCAAATTATAAATATCGACAAATATGCAGTATTAAATTATGAATTTAAATGTGTTCTTTACTATTAAGTTATATATTTTTAATAATTATTATTTTTATACTATATGCAATAAGCAAATAAAAAATTTCCACTCTCTTTTATGTTTAACATAAAATTTAAATTATGGGTTTTATATTTTTGATTTACTTTCCTATAAGATAAATTATGTCACGACCCAAAATCCACTAAGGGTCGTGATGGCGCCGGACACTACTGTCAGGCAAGCCAACTAAAATACTTAATTAGATTCAAATTTAGAAAATTTTTGAAAACCCAGATTTTTCCTTCTAATTTCATAAGTAAAGAGACAACTGCTTCAATTCATATTAAGTAATAAGCAATTAATACAAAATATTTCAAAACCATCCAGAACCCGGTGTCACAAGTGCATGAGCAATTTCTAAGAAATAATACAATACAACATCCGTCCAGAATGCAGTGGACAGAAAGTAAATACAATATACCAGAAGGGACTATACTAGCTGCGGGCCGCCTCGAATAATGCAACTCACCTAGTCCCCGAATCATCTGTGCTGTTATGCCCAGTAGGCCACTAGAGTTACATATACCTGTGCAACAAAAATGCACAGAAGTGTAGTATGAGTACGAAAACAACGTGTACTCAATGAGTATCCCGTCTAATCTCGAAGAAGTAGAGACGAGATGGTCGACCTTGACACTTACTAATGGTCCAATAATGATGTCAATAATTCATTAAATCGTGGACTCTTATAACATGATTTTTAATCCAATAGGAGGAAACAAGCAAACAATTATTTCTTTTATAGGGAGTTTTCCCAAAATTCCTTTTCATTATTTATCTAAATATTCTCAAGCCATGAAGAGGCAATAACAACTTCAATAAGTTCAAGGCAGCAATACAAGCATGCACAGATAACACCGTGGTACGTACGGCCCGCTCCAACAGAAAATAAATTGTGCACTGCCGAGGGTCGAACGGCGCGAACCATAGATGCATCTATTCCCCGCTCGCGAACTATCCATGCGACGCGGTCAACATAAATTAAACAATCACCCTGCTCGCGAATCATGCATGCGACGCAGGTACACATAGAAATACATGCTCAGATAGCCAATTAAGAATTTATCGGGGAATATTTATTTAAATAAAAGCCACGTTCTCTTTTAACAATTTAAGAAAAGAAGTTTAATCCTTTTTGAAATTTATTTATTAATTCGAGCTGTCAATAAGTTACAGTTAATCCAAGTATAGCATGCTTTTGGGTCCTATACTACCCGGACAATAGCATAATAGTAGCTACGCACGGACTCTCGTCACCTCGTGCGTGCGTAGCCCCCACAAATAGGAGTACATAACCAATTAATTCGCCTATGGGGACAATTCCCTCTTACAAGGTTAGAAAGGAGACTCACCTCGCTCCGTAGGTCCATAACCGGCATTCCAGGCCCTTCCGAAGACTCGAATCGATGCACAACGCTCCAAAACTAGCCAATAATTATGTAAATCCATTAATATATGCTAAGGTACTCATTACAATCCAATTTATAACAATTCCTAACCCCGATCGAAAAGTTGACAAAAATGCCCTCGGGCCCACGTGCTCGGAATCCAAAAATTTTCGAAGATAAAGATTACCCATGGCCTCACGAACTCAAATATATGATTTTCTCTAAATTCCATACCCAAAATCGTGGTCAAAATCCAAGAATACTAGTTTTCTAGGTTTTCCCTCAAACCTCAAGTTTTCTACAATTTTCCAAGTCTAAATCCATATATAAACCTTGTATATACTCAAAACTAGTAGAAATCACTTACCTCATGCTTGGTGATGAAAATGGCACTCCAAAGTTGCTCCAAAATCGGCTCCCATGGAAGAAATGAAGTGAAAATGAGCCAAACTTCGATTTTTAAAGAAACCTCTCTGCCTCCAGCAATTTCCGCATCTGCGGAAATTTGACCGCATCTGCGGAAAATTTTCGCATCTGCGGTTATGACAGCAACCAGCACTTTTCTCGACACGGAAATGAGCATAACTCCCTCATACGATGTCCAAATTCGACGATTCTTTTTGCGTTGGCTCCGAAATTACGATATGGATCTAATGGCTCAATAAAAACTTAAATTTGGAGTTCATTTGCTTAATATGGCACCCCTTTATGTCCAAAGAAACGACGTTGAAACATCAAATAAGAGCGCGATACAACCCGAAACACACCCGAGGCCCCCGGGACCCCGACCAATCACACCAACCAGTCCCAAAATACATTACGGACTTGCTCGAGGCCTCAAATCACATCAAACAATGCTAAAATCATGAATCAACCCCTAATCCAAGCTTTATGAACTTTTGAACTTCCAACTTCTACTTTCGATGCTTAAACCTATCAAATCATGTCCGATTGACCTCAAATTTTGCACACAAGTCATATTCAACATTACGGACCTACTCCAACTTTCGGAATCGGATTCCGACCCCGATATCAAAAAGTCCACTTCCGATCAAACTTCTCAAAAACCTTCAAAATTCTATCTTTAGCCAAATGGCTCCAAAATGACCTACGGACCTCCGAATTCACTTCCGATCGCGCTCCCAACTCAAGAATCACCATACGAAGCTGCTCCCAGACTCGGAATCCCAAACGGACATCGATATCACTGAAATGCACTTCAACCCAAACTTATGAAATTTCTTTCAAAATGCTACTTTTCACAATAGGCGCCAAAACGCTCCCGGGTCATCCAAAACCCGATTCGGGCATACGCCCAAGTCCGAAATCATCATACGAACCTTCGGATCCCGATTCCGAAGTCGTTTACTCAACATTCCAATCCTAGTTAATTCTTTCAACTTAAGGCTTCCGAAATGAGAATTCCTTTTTCAAATCAACTCTGAACTTCCCGAAACTAAATTCCGACCACACGTACAAGTCATAATACCTGAAATGAAGTTGTTTATGGCCTCAGAATGCTGAACGACGTGCTAGAGCTCAAAACGACCGGTCGGGTCATTACATTCTCTCCCACTTAAACATACATTCGTCCTCGAACGTGCTGAGAACTACACTGAAGTAGTCTGAAATCACTGTTTAACTTCTCATGCACCTTCCCGTGCTACCACAACTCAGTTGAGCACATCAGCTCGATCAATTCTGAAGATATTCCCTTTTATTCAAGCAAATAAGCCTTAGAGCCCAATTCCAACATTCGGAATTCTATGCCCGACCTGTTTCCAACATAAGATCACCATATCAATCACTACACGTTGTACCCAAACATGGCTGCATAACTTTGCTGAATTCACACCTAGCATCACTTTACTCATCGGGACCACAATAACATTTTCTGATCAACTTAGTCAAAATTCCCCGAATCTGATGCTCCCATTGCACCCCATGACATACACAGGTCTTACTCTAACTCTTACAATGCCGCTACAATGGAAGAGATATGCAGAAATTCATAATCAACTGCCGAGTCAACCAATCGTTGAGTCTATACTTCTGACAAGAAACATTACCTCATTCCGAACCAAATAATGATCTTTGCTCCTTAATATATTTCACGTAATCAGATTGCACTGATCCAAAATCCAACAATCTCGTCTCACCCAGTACGAACTGCTCAGGCAATAAGCCACCCCGACATGACCAAAAGTCTCATATGATGCCACAATGTGCCAATAGGCTACAAATTAGAATGCGATACAAAAAGGAAAATGAACTCTGAAAAGGAATTTCAATTACCCCGCTCGCGAATCATACATGCGACGCAGGCGCACAGCTAATATGAGCTTCCTTCAGAAAATAGGAAACAGAACACAATAGACAGATATGGGGAACTATACTGAACATCACACTGTTACGGCGCGCAACCCAATCCGAGCAGTCATAACCATAGCGGCGTGCCACCCGATCAACACAATATAACCATGACAGCATGCCACCCGATCCACACATGGAACTCACATAAGGAGAAGTACATCGAGCTAAATTGCTCATTACAACAAAATACTGAATATCAGTCATAAACACGCTAAGTGTATAGAACCATTCCATGAGGAGACATATAACGCTATAATCCACAAACTCGAGCAGAACTGAAGTGCGATATATGATCTGAATCTCAAGAGCCATCCTGCTCATATAACCTCATCTCTATGTGGAACCTCAACACATAAGAAATTCACCAAGCCGTCTCACAACTCGCACGACGTAATACATCATTACATGAAATAGCTGACAACGAAATAACACCCCGACTCCCTTCCATAAGGAGCGTATTGCTGAGATGAACACATCTGGCCTGATATAAAGCCCCTGTTCACATTTAAATCAATCCATTGATCTCAAGCCGATTTTTGATTACACCAACTAGGCTAATAACCTTTCAAAGGTCCATAATAACTCCCCTTTTCTCATAACACATAAGAACAACCCTCATAACCGGGGCGAACCTCCACAGTCCATAACCCAATAAACAGAGTGCCCTCCAGTCATAAATTCTCAAATTAATGATATTACCACAATCCTCATACTTGGTTTAAATGTTTAATCAATCAAGTGACTACATGTCACACTTATACAATCTTCCTGTGGGACATGCTCCCACAACCTTCCGAAATGAATAACGGGTCCGCACATCCAAACCACCAGCCGCACTAACGCTGAAAAGCGATCAGGAATCCTTAACCAGGATGCAAAGCCTTTTTCACAAAACACCGATCTCAGGTGATACTGACGACAATACCAACTCACTTTAAACATCGAAACTCCTTTCCTGCTCATCCGAGCTCGTGACATCCTTGTCAGCACCGAACTGCAACCTTAATCCTCACTTCAAATTCCATACCACTCACTGCACCCAACGTGCCAATAAAATCTTTTCACTAGACTCACTTCAGGAGAACCATAGCAACACACAGGTAAATTCTCATAACCGTAGTATAGGCAAACATCTAAGTAGTGGTCTAAGCCACCATAGCCCTTCCGGGATCTGCCTACACATCACAATCTATAACAGAAGAATGCTTCTGAACAACATTAATTACGGCGACCGACAAGCCTCACACGTACAGCCACAAATCACATGCATAACTTGATCACGCTGAAGGAACTGACCTCTACCACCAATACGCCAACTCAACTGTGGTTAAACAATATATTTTCCTTCGATTGACCCCGATTGCCTTAGTAATAACAATAACTCCTTTCAACACATAACACACTCCATCCGCACTCACCCCGAGTGACCTGGAACCGCGAGACCATGCTGTCTCAAATCCCATGAACCATTTCATACCTTCCTTGTGCGCACATTCGCACCCTCAACTGATATGCCCGTTCTGCTAATCCTTCTACGAATCCGAAGTCCTTTCTCATCTTTCTCTCAAGTGCTACACTGCAAGTCAAAACATCATAGAACATTCTGGGCCTCCACTCATAAGCATGCTGCAAAAGCTTGATTCTTAACTGTACTTATAGGCTCGAAATCATTAGGCACCATACTTTACCTCTTTTTGAATCCATTAGGACCGTTGCTGAGAACCACCAGCTCTGACTTGGTCCCGAATATAATCAACTCCATAAATCTTATAACACATGAATACCCTCTCGACGAGGCACCCGGCGGAATCACTCCCCTCGAAACCCGCATCCATACAAGGCATGTCCTGAATCCTTCCCCAAGTATGAACATGAGCCAATAAGGCCAACCATAGCACCCTTAAACAATTCCTTTGCTCAAATTACCACTTATGTTCTTTTCCCGTAGCCGAAATAACCCAGAAATATGCAAACACCCTGAAAACCTCGCAAGTGGTTAACCATGCAACCCAATCATAGGCGGTGGGACTCTCCCACTTAGCTTGAAGCCATTATTACACAACTCTGGAACTCACCGGGATTCCTTATCTCTTATTGACATAACCTTGCGCAATCAACCGCCTAAATTCTCGGATTCGTTCTGTAAAACCCCCTTTTTATACTCTGAATCATCAACCACATTCGCACGACCGATCTCTTTGCTGCATATTAGCCCATTCTTCCAATTAAACTCGTCGACTTCAATCGCCAGCCACTAAAATCCCAAATCATTCCAAACTCTCCTTAGGTGCGTAATCATCCTACCACCCAGCCTATATGCAACATCCGCCACTCTCCCACTTTGGCAAACTCACTTCTTTAATCAACTACTTGACCTTTGCTTCATACACCTGGCCTTCTAGGAATTTTAGCCACCATCTGACACTTTCCACATGTCCTTCCTCATACTTTGCTGCTCAATTGTTGCCTTAAATAAAATCTACCTTCGTAGCACTTGTACCCACCGTCGCTACAAATTTTAAACCTTTTTGAAGATCATCTTTCTCGAGCCGTCGACATTAGATACACCGATTCAATCCTGAACTACCGCACCCTGTGATATCTGACAGCTGCATTTTCAATACTATTTAACAATAGCTTGCCCCAAAGGCGAATTGTAGAAGGTCATAACACCAGCGAGCTTAGTACGTTCAATAAGGACAATGACACCTCATCGTAGAAGAAAAACTCCACCACGCTCACAAATACCAAGTCCCGTTACCCCATCAACCCAAACCTGAACACTCTCAGCCCGATTGCTTTTTCCCCGCCGGGAATAAAATACCGAATCTCTAAATCATGCACTGAGTAAACTTCCCATCAAGTCATTCACCGCCCCGACAAGTAGGCAAATGTCCTACCATCATATCAATACTGCGGAACAATAGTTCATAAGCATCATGGCAACTTGTGCCTAGCCTCAGAGACCTCAGAAGTACCGCTACTGGGCTGAAACAATAAAATATTCTTCCATAAAGCGACGATAATAATCCGATCAGCTATACCGGGAAAAACATCCCGTATCACATCTGTAGTACCATTACGGTTCTTCAATTTTCGATTTACAACAAGCGGTTCGCGTCGGGTAAGATTGAGTAGGAATGAATTAAAGGCATACGCCCCCAAGGATCACGTCGCAGATAAGGAATCAAGAAGGGAAATACTCCTAACAGTCCTGCAACCTCCCGAGGATAAGTACAGACGTCTCGGTACCGATCCGCGAGACTCTACTAGACTTGCTCATGACTCGTGAGACCCTAGGAACCTAGTGCTCTGATACCATGTTGTCACGACCCAAAATCCACTGAGGGTCGTGGTGGCGCCGGACACTACTGTCAGGCAAGCCAACTAAAATACTTAATTAGATTCCAATTTAGAAAATTTTGAGAACCCAGATTTTTCCTTCTAATTTCATAAGTAAAGAGACAACTGCTTCAATTCAAATTAAGTAATAAGCAATTAATACAAAATATTTCAAACCATCCCAGAACCCGGTGTCACAAGTGCATGAGCAATTTCTAAGAAATAATATAATACAACATCCGTCCGGAATACAGTGGACAGAAAGTAAATACAATATACCAGAAGGGACTATACTAGCTGCGGGCCGCCTCGAATAATGCAACTCACCTAGTCCCCGAATCATCTGTGCTGCTATGCCCAGTAGGCCACTAGAGTTACATATACCTGTGCCGAAAAAATGTACAGAACTGTAGTATGAGTATGAAAACAATGTGTACTCAATGAGTATCCCGTCTAATCTCGAAGAAGTAGAGACGAGATGGTCGACTTCGACACTTACTAATGGTCCAATAATGATGTCAATAATTCATTAAATCGTGGACTCTTATAAACATGATTTTTAATCCAATAGGGGGAAGCAAGTAAATAATTATTTCTTTTATAGGGAGTTTTCCCAAAATTCCTTTTCATTATTTATCCAAATATTCTCAAGCCATGAAGAGGCAATAACAACTTCAATAAGTTCAAGGCAGCAATACAAGCATGTGCAAATAACACTGTGGTACGTACGGCCCGCTCCAACAGAAAATAAATTGTGCACTGCCGAGGGTCGAACGACGCGAACCATAGATGCATCTATTCCCCCGCTCGCGAACTATCCATGCGACGCGGTCAACATAAATTAAACAATCACCCTGCTCGCGAATCATGCATGCGACGCAGATACACATAGAAATACATGCTCAGATAGCCAATTAAGAATTTATCGGGGAATATTTATTCAAATAAAAGCCACGTGCTCTTTTAACAATTTAAGAAAAGAAGTTTAGTCCTTTTTGAAATTTATTTATTAAATCGATGTGGTTTAAGCAATTCGAGCTGTCAACAAGTTACAGTTAATCCAAGTATAGCATGCTTTTGGGTCCTATACTACCCGGACAATAGCATAATAGTAGCTACGCACGGACTCTCGTCACCTCGTGCGTGCGTAGCCCCCACAAATAGGAGCACATAACCAATTAATTCGCCTATGGGGACAATTCCCTCTTACAAGGTTAGAAAGGAGACTCACCTCGCTCCGAAGGTCCATAACCGGCATTCCACGCCCTTCCGAAGACTCGAATCGATGCACAACGCTCCAAAACTAGCCAATAATTTTGTAAATCCATTAATGTATGCTAAGGTACTCATTATAATCCAATTTATAACAATTCCTAACCCCGATCGAAAAGTTGACAAAAATGCCCTCGGGCCCACGTGCCCGGAATCCAAAATTTTTCGAAGATAAAGATT